>NW_021822695.1:110000-112395 GCF_901001165.1 Salmo trutta
TGACTCTATTGAACTGTTTTACAGTAACAACCCATGACTCTATTGAACTGTATTACAGTAACAGCCCATGACTCTATTGACCTGTTATACAGTAACAACCCATGACTCTATTGAACTGTTTTACAGTAACAACCCATGACTCTATTGAACTGTTATACAGCAACAACCCATGACACTATTGAACTGTTATACAGTAACAACCTATGACTCTATTGACCTGTTATACAGTAACAACCCATGACTCTATTGAACTGTTTTACAGTAACAACCCATGACTCTATTGACCTGTTATACAGTAACAACCCATGAATCTATTGAACTGTTATACAGTAACAACCCATGACTCTATTGACCTGTTATACAGTAACAACCCATGACTCTATTGACCTGTTATACAGTAACAACTCTAACCCATGACTCTATTGAACTGTTATACAGTAACAACCCATGACTCTATTGACCTGTTATACAGTAACAACTCTAACCCATGACTCTATTGAACTGTTTTACAGTAACAACCCATGACTCTATTGAACTGTTATACAGTAACAACCCATGACTCTATTGAACTGTTATACAGTAACAACCCATGACTCTATTGAACTGTTTATACAGTAACAACCCATGACTCTAAAGAAATGTTTTACTGTAACAACCCATGACTCTATTGACCTGTTATACAGTAACAACCCATGACGCTATTGAAAACTGTTTACAGTAACAACCCATGACTCTATTGAACTGTTATACCAGTAACAACCCATGGACTTCTATTGAACTGTTATACAGAACAACCCATGCCTCTATTGAAACTGTTGTTGACAAGTAACAACCCATTGACTCTAATTGACCTGTTATACAGTAACAACCCATGACTCTATTGACCTGTTATACAGTAACAACCCATGACTCTATTGAACTGTTTAACAGTAACAACCCATGACTCTATTGAAGTAACTGTTATACAGTAACAATCGCATGACTCTATTTGAACCTGTTATACAGTAACAACTCATGACTTCTATTGACTGTTTTAACAGTAACAACCCTGACTCGATTGAACGGTTATACAGTAACAACCCATGAACTCTATTGACCTTGTTATAACAGTAACAAGCGCCATGACTCTATTGACCTGTTATACAGTAACAACCCATGACTCTATTGAACTGTTTTACAGTAACAACCCATGACTCTATTGACCTGTTTACAGTAACAACCCAACTGACTCTATTGAACTGTTTTACAGTAACAACCCATGACTCTATTGAACTGTTATACAGTAACAACCCATGACTCTATTGACCTGTTATACAGTAACAACCCATGACTCTATTGAACTGTTTTACAGTAACAACACATGACTCTATTGAACTGTTATACAGTAACAACCCATGACTCTGTTGAACTGTTTTACAGTAACAACTCTAACCCATGACTCTATTGACCTGTTATACAGTAACAACCCATGACTCTATTGAACTGTTTTACAGTAACAACCCATGACTCTATTGAACTGTTATACAGTAACAACCCATGACTCTATTGAACTGTTTTACAGTAACAACCCATGACTCTATTGACCTGTAATACAGTAACAACCCATGACTCTATTGAACTGTTATACAGTAACAACCCATGACTGTATTGACCTGTTGTACAGGAACAACCCATGACTCTATTGAACTGTTTTACAGTAACAACCCATGACTCTATTGACCTGTTATACAGTAAACCCATGACTCTAACTGTTATACAGTAACAACCCATAACTATTGACCTGTTATACAGTAACAACCCATGACTCTATTGACCTGTTATACATAACAACCCATGACTCTATTGAACTGTTTTACAGTAACAACCCATTCATTGAACTGTTATACAGTAACAGCCCATGACTCTATTGACCTGTTATACAGTAACAACCCATGACTCTATTGAACTGTTTTACAGTAACAACCCATGACTCTATTGAACTGTTATACAGTAACAACCCATGACTCTATTGAACTGTAATACAGTAACAACCTATGACTCTATTGACCTGTTATACAGTAACAACCCATGACTCTATTGAACTGTTTTACAGTAACAACCCATGACTCTATTGACCTGTTATACAGTAACAACCCATGACTCTATTGAACTGTTATACAGTAACAACCCATGACTCTATTGACCTGTTATACAGTAACAACCCATGACTCTATTAACCTGTTATACAGTAACAACTCTAACCCATGACTCTATTGAACTGTTATACAGTAACAACCCATGACTCTATTGACCTGTTATACAGTAACAACTCTAACCCATGACTCTATTGAACTGTTTTACAGTAACAACCCATGACTCTATTGAACTGTTTTACTGTAACAACCATGACTCTATT
>NW_021822695.1:112495-219995 GCF_901001165.1 Salmo trutta
GTAGCAGTAGCAGTAGCAGCAGTAGTAGCAGTAGTAGCAGCAGTAGTAGCAGTAGTAGCAGTAGTAGTAGTAGTAGCAGTAGAAGTAGCAGTAGTAGTAGTAGCAGTAGTAGTAGTAGTAGTAGCAGTAGCAGTAGTAGTAGTAGTAGCAGTAGTAGCAGTAGTAGCAGTAGAGTAGCAGTAGAGTAGTAGTAGTTAGTACAGCTTACCAACTGTAGCTCAGTTGGTAGAGCATGGTGTTTGCAAGGGTTGTGGGTTCGATCAGTACGGGAAAAAAAAAAAAAGAATGTATGCATTCACTACTGTAAGTTGCTCTGGATAAGAGCGTCTGCTAAATGACGTGAATGTAGTAGTAACAGTAAGTGTATTATGTGTGTGTGTGTGTTACAGACAGTTGTCTCCAGAGGAAGATTGTCAGGTACCAGCCAACTCCACCAGCAACATCCTCAACAGGCTGATGGTGACATATGACTCTCGGATACGACCCAACTTTAAAGGTTAGTTACCTATATACAACCAACTCAATGGCCTTGTGGTTGGAGTGTCGCCATGGGATTGAAAGCTAACACTAACACACACACCTCTAACCCAACTTTAAACATACAACCCTAACCCACCTTAAACACAACCCTAACCAACTTAAACACAACAACCTAACCAATTTAAACACAAACCCTAACCAACTTTAAACACACAACCCAAACCCACCTTTAAACACACAACCCTAACCACCTTTAAATACACAAGCCTAACCCACCTTTAAAACACACAACCCTAACCCAACTTTAAACAACAACCCTAAACCACTTTAAACACACAACCCTAACCCACCTTTAAACACACAACCCTAACCCAACTTTAACACACAACCCTAAACCAACTTTAACACACCCCCTAACCCACCTTTAACACACAACCCTAACCAACTTTAAACACACAACCCTAACCCACCTTTAAACACACAACCCTAACCCACCTTTAAACACACAACCCTAAACCAACTTTAAACACACAACCCTAACCCACCTTTAAACACACAACCCTAACCAACTTTAAACACACAACCCTAACCCACCTTTAAACACACAACCCTAACCCACCTTTAAACACACAACCCTAACCAACTTTAAACACACAACTTTAAACACACAACCCTAACCCACCTTTAAACACACAACCCTAACCCAACTTTAATGGTTAGTTGCAACTACACAAACACACACACACACAACCCTAAGCCATGACTGTATTGAACTGTTATACAGTAACAACCCATGACTCTATTGACCTGTTATACAGTAACAACCCATGACTCTATTGAACTGTTATACAGTAACAACCATGACTCTATTGGAATGTTTACAGTACAACCCACGACTCTATTGACCTGTTATACAGTAACAACCCATGACTCTATTGAACTGTTTTACAGTAACAACCCATGACTCTATTGAACTGTTTTACAGTAACAACCCATGACTCTATTGACCTGTTTACAGTAACAACCCATGACTTATTGAACTGTTTACAGTAACAAACCCATGACTCTATTGAACTGTTATACAGTAAACCAGACTCTATTGAACTGTTTTACAGTAACAACCCATGACTATTGAATGTTTTACAGTAACAACCCATGACTCTATTGAACTGTATACAGTAACAAACCCATGACTTATGACCTGTTTTACAGTAACAACCCATGACTCTATGACCGTTATACAGTAACAACCCATTACTCTTGACCTGGATACAGTAACAACCCATGACTCTATGAACTGTTATACAGTAACAACCATGTCTCTATTGACTGTTATACAGTAACAACCCATGACTCTATTGACCTGTTTACAGTAACAACCAATGACTCTATGACTGTTATACAGTAACAACCACTGATCTATTGACCTGTATACAGTAACAACTCTAACCCATGACTCTATTGACCTGTTATACAGTAACAACCATGACTCTATTGACCTGTTATCAGTAACAAACCCATGACTCTATTGAACTGTTATACAGTAACAACCATAACTCTATTGACCTGTTATACAGTAACAACCCATGACTCTATTGACCTGTTATACAGTAACAACCCATGACTCTATTGAACGTTTTACAGTAACAACCCATGACCTATGAACTGTTATACAGTAACAGCCCATGACTCTATTGACCTGTTATACAGTAACAAACCCATGACTCTATTGAACTGTTTACAGTAACAACCCATGACTCTATGAACTGTTATACAGCAACAACCCATGACACTATTGAACTGTTATACAGTAAACAACCTATGCTCTATTGACCTGTTATACAGTAACAACCCATGACTCTATTGAACTGTTTACAGTAACAACCCATGACTCTATTGACCGTTATACAGTAACAACCATGAATCTATTGAATGTTATACAGTAACAACCCAAGACTCTATGACCTGTTATACAGTAACAACCCAGACTCTATTGACCTGTATTACAGTAACAACTCTAACCCATGACTCTATTGAACTGTTATACAGTAACAACCCATGACTCTATTGACCTGTTATACAGTAACAACTCTAACCCATGACTCTATTGAACTGTTTACAGTAAAACCCATGACTCTATTGAACTGTTATACAGTAACAACCCATGATCTATTGAATGTTATACAGTAACAACCCATGACTCTATTGAAATGTTATACAGTAACAACCCATGACTCTAAAGAAATGTTTTACTGTAACAACCCATGACTCTATTGACCTGTTATACAGTAACAACCATGACTCTATTGAACTGTTTACAGTAACAACCCATGACTCTATTGAACTGTTATACAGTAACAACCCATGACTCATTGAACTGTTATACAGAACAACCATGACTCTATGAACGTTTTACAGTAACAACCCATGACTCTATTGACCTGTTATACAGTAACAACCCAGACTCTATTGACCTGTTAACAGTAACAACCATGACTCTATTGAACTGTTTACAGTAACACCCATGACTCTATTGAAACTGTATACAGTAACAACCCATGACTCTATGACCTGTTATACAGTAACAACTCATGACTCTATTGAACTGTTTTACAGTAACAACCATGACTCTATTGAACTGTATACAGTAACAACCCATGACTCTATTGACCTGTTATCAGTAACAACCCATGACTCTATGACCTGTTATACAGTAACAACCCATGACTCTTTGAACTGTTTTACAGTAACAACCCATGACTCTATTGACCTGTTATACAGTAACAACCCATGACTCTATTGAACTGTTTTACAGTAACAACCCATGACTCTATTGAACGTTATACAGTAACAACCCATGACTCTATTGACCTGATACAGTAACAACCCATGACTCTATTGAACTGTTTTAAGAAAAAACCATGACTCTATGAACTGTTATACAGTAACAACCCATGATCTGTTGAACTGTTTTACAGTAACAACTCTAACCCATGACTCTATTGACCTGAGTTATACAGTAACAACCCATGACTCTAGGAACTGTTTACGTAACAACCCATGACTCTTGAACTGTTATACAGTAACAACCCATGACTCTATTGAACTGTTTTACAGTAACAACCCATGACTCTATTGACCTGTAATACAGTAACAACCCATGACTCTATTGAACTGTTATACAGTAACAACCATGACTGTATGAACTGTGTACAGAACAACCCATGACTCTATTGAACTGTTTACAGTAACAACCATGATCTATTGACCTGTTATACGAACAACCATGACTCTATTGAACTGTTATACAGTAACAACCCATACTCTATTGACCTGTTATACAGTAACAACCCATGACTCTATGACCTGTTATACAGTAACAACCATGACTCTATTGAACTGTTTTACAGTAACAACCCATGACTCTATTGAACTGTTATACAGTAACAGCCCATGACTCTATGACCTGTTATACAGTAACAACCATGACTCTATGGAACTGTTTTACAGTAACAACCCATGACTCTATTGACTGTTATACAGTAACAACCCATGACTCTATTGAACTGTAATACAGTAACAACCTATGACTCTATTGACCTGTATACAGTAACAACCCATGACTCTATTGAACGGTTTTACAGTAACAACCCATGACTCTATTGACCTGTTATACAGTAACAACCCATGACTCTATTGAACTGTTATACAGTAACAACCCATGACTCTATTGAACCTGTTATACAGTAACAACCCATGACTCTATTAACCTGTTATACAGTACAACTCTAACCCATGACTCTATTGAACTGTATACAGTAACAACCCATGACTCTATTGACCTGTTATACAGTAACAACTCTAACCCATGACTCTATTGAACTGTTTTACAGTAACAACCCATGACTCTATTGAACTGTTTTACTGTAACAACCCATGACTCTATTGGCCTGTTATACAGTAACAACCCATGACTCTTTTGAACTGTTTTACAGTAACAACCCATGACTCTATTGAACTGTTATACAGTAACAACCCATGACTCTATTGACCTGTTATACAGTAACAACTCATGACTCTATTGAACTGTTTTACAGTAACAACCCATGACTCTATTGAACTGTTATACAGTAACAACCCATGACTCTATTGACCTGTATACAAGTAAACAACCCATGACTCTATTGACTGTTTTACAGTAACAACCCATGACTCTATTGAACTGTTTTACAGTAACAACCATGACTCTATTGAACTGTTTTACAGTACAAACCCATGACTCTATTGACCTGTATACAGTAACAACCCATGACTCTATTGAACTGTTTACAGTAACAACCCATGACTCTATTGAAACTGTTATACAGTAACAACCCATGACTCTATTGACCGTTATACAGTAACAACCCATGCTCTATTGAATGGTTTACAGTAACAACCCATGACTCTATGAACTGTTATACAGTAAAACCCATGACTTGGAACTGTTTTACAGTAACAACTCTAACCCATGACTCTATTGACTTATACAGTAAAACCCATGACTCTATTGAACGTTTTACAGTAACAACCCATGACTCTATTGACTGTTAACAGTAAACAACCCATGACTCTATTGAACTGTTATACAGTAACAACCCATGACTCTATTGACCTGTTTACAGTAACAACCCAGACTCTATTGAACTGTTATACAGTAACAACCCATGACTCTATTGACCTGTTATACAGTAACAACCCCATGACTCTATTAACCTGTTATACAGTAACAACCTCTCTAAACCATGACATGACTATGAACTGTTATACAGTAAAAACCCATGACTCTATTGACCTGTTATACAGTAACAAACTCTAACCCATGACTCTATTGAAACTGTTTTACAGTAACAACCCATGACTCTATTGAACTGTTTTACTGTAACAAACCCATGACTCTATTGGCCTGTTTATACAGTAACAACCCATGACTCTTTTGAATGTTTACAGTAACAACCCATGACTCTATTGAACTGTTATACAGTAACAACCCATGACTCTATTGACCTGTTATACAGTAACAACTCATGACTCTATGAACTGTTTACAGTAACAACCCATGACTCTATTGAACTGTTATTACAGTAACAACCATGACTCTATTGACCTGTTATACAGTAACAACCATGACTTCTTTGCCTGTTTTTACAGTAACAACCCATGACTCTATGAATGTTGTACAGTAACAACCCCATGACTTATTGAACTGTTTTACAGTAACAAACCCATGACTCTATTGACCTGTTATACAGTAACAACCATGACTCTATGAACGTTTTACAGTAACAACCCATGACTCTATTGAACTGTTATACAGTAACAACCATGACTCTATTGACCTGTTAACAGTAACAACCCATGACTCTATGACTGTTTTACAGTAACAACCATGACTCTATTGAACTGTTATACAGTAACAACCATGACTCTGTTGAACTGTTTTACAGTAACAACTCTAACCCATGACTCTATTGACCTGTTATACAGTAACAACCCATGACTCTATTGAATGTTTTTACAGTAACAACCCATGACTCTATTGACCGTTATACAGTACACAACCCATGACTCTATTGAACTGTTATACAGTAACAACCCATGACTCTATGACCTGTTATACAGTAACAACCCATGACTCTATTGACCGTGTTATACAGTAACAACTCTAACCCAGACTCTATTGAACTGTTATACAGTAACAACCCATGACTCTATTGACCTGTTATACAGTAACAACTCTAACCCATGACTCTATTGACCTGTTATACAGTAACAACCCATGACTCTTTTGAACTGTTTTACAGTAACAACCCATGACTCTATTGAACTGTTATACAGGAACAACCCATGACTCTATTGAACTGTTATACAGTAACAACCCATGACTCTATTGAACTGTTATACAGTAACAACCCATGACTCTATATGAACTGTTTTTACTGTAACAACCCATGACTCTATTGAACCTGTTATACAGTAACAACCCAGACTCTATTGAACTGTTTTACAGTAACAACCCATGACTCTATTGAACTGTTATTACAGTAACAACCCCTGACTCTATTGAACTTTTATACAGTAACAAACCCATGACTCTATGAACTGTTTACAGTAACAACCCATTACTCTATTGACCTGTTATACAGTAACCAACCATGACTCTATTGACCTGTTATACAGTAACAACCCATGACTCTATTGAACTGTTTTACAGTAACAACCCATGACTCTATTGAACTGTTATTCAGTAACAACCCATGACTCTATTGACCTGTTATACAGTAACAACTCATGACTCTATTGAACTGTTTTACAGTAACAACCCATGACTCTATTGAAATGTTATACAGTAACAACCCATGACTCTATTGACCTGTTATACCAGTAACAACCCATGACTCTATTGACCTGTTATACAGTAACAACCATGACTCTATTGAACTGTTTACAGTAACAACCCATGACTCTATTGACCTGTTATACAGTAACAACCCATGACTCTACTGAACTGTTTTACAGTAACAACCACATGACTCTATTGAACTGTTATACAGTAACCAACCCATGACTCTATTGACCTGTTATACAGTAACAACCCATGACTCTATTGACCTGTTATACAGTAACAACCCATGACTCTATTGAACTGTTTACAGTAACAACCCATGACTCTATTGAACTGTTATACAGTAACAACCCATGACTCTGTTGAACTGTTTTACAGTAACAACTCTAACCCATGACTCTATTGACCTGTTATCACAGTAACAACCCATGACTCTATTGACCTGTTATACAGTAACAACCCATGACTCTATTGAACTGTTTTACAGTAACAACCCATGACTCTATTGAACTGTTATACAGTAACAACCCATGACTCTATTGAACTGTTTTACAGTAACAACCCATGACTCTATTGACCTGTAATACAGTAACAACCCATGACTATATTGAACTGTTATACAGTAACAACCCATGACTGTATTGACCTGTTGTACAGGAACAACCCATGACTCTATTGAACTGTTTTACAGTAACAACCCATGACTCTATTGACCTGTTATACAGTAACAACCCATGACTCTATTGAACTGTTATACAGTAACAACCCATAACTCTATTGACCTGTTATACAGTAACAACCCATGACTCTATTGACCTGTTATACAGTAACAACCCATGACTCTATTGAACTGTTTTACAGTAACAACCCATGACTCTATTGAACTGTTATACAGTAACAGCCCATGACTCTATTGACCTGTTATACAGTAACAACCCATGACTCTATTGAACTGTTTTACAGTAACAACCCATGACTCTATTGAACTGTTATACAGTAACAACCCATGACTCTATTGAACTGTTATACAGTAACAACCTATGACTCTATTGACCTGTTATACAGTAACAACCCATGACTCTATTGAACTGTTTTACATTAACAACCCATGACTCTATTGACCTGTTATACAGTAACAACCCATGACTCTAATGAACTGTTATACAGTAACAACCCATGACTCTATTGACCTGTTATACAGTAACAACCCATGACTCTATTAACCTGTTATACAGTAACAACTCTAACCCATGACTCTATTGAACTGTTATACAGTAACAACCCATGACTCTATTGACCTGTTATACAGTAACAACTCTAACCCATGACTCTATTGAACTGTTTTACAGTAACAACCCATAACTCTATTGAACTGTTTACTGTAACAACCCATGACTCTATTGACCTGTTATACAGTAACAACCCATGACTCTTTTGAAACTGTTTTACAGTAAACAACCCATGACTCTATTGAACTGTTATACACTAACCCATGACTCTATGAACTGTTATACAGTAAACAACCCATGACTCTAATGAACGGTTATACAGTAAACAACCCATGACTCTATTGAACTGTTTACTGTAACAACCCATGACTCTATGACCTGTTATACAGTAACAACCCATGACTCTATTGAACTGTTTTACAGTAACAACCCATGACTCTATTGAACTGTTATACAGTAACAACCCATGACTCTTGAACTGTATACAGTAAACAACCCATGACTCATTGAACTTTTACAGTCAGTAACAACCCATGACTCTATGACCTGTTATACAGTAACAACCCAGACTCTATTGACCTGTTACAGTAACAACCATGACTCTATTGAACTGTTTACAGTAACAAACCCAGTACCATTGACCTTATTGAACTGTTATACCAGGTAACAACCCATGACTCTATTGACCTGTTATACAGTAACAACTCATGACTCTATTGAACTGTTTTACAGTAACAACCCATGACTCTATTGGACTGTTCTACCGTAACAACCCATGACTCTATTGACCAGTTATACCTTAACAACCCATGACTCTATTGACCTGTGATTTACAGTAACAACCCATGAATCTATTGAACTGTTTTACAGTAACAACCCATGACTCTATTGAACGTTATACAGTAACAACCCATGACTCTAATGAACTGTTATACAGTAAAACAACCCCATGACTCTCCTTAGAACTGTTTTACGTTGTAACAACCCATGACTCTATTGACCTGTTATACAGTAACAACCATGACTCTATTGACTGTTATACAGTAACAACCCATGACTCTATGAACTGTTATACAGTAACAACCCATGACTCTATTGAAACTGTTTTACTGTAACAACCCATGACCTCTATTGACCTGTTATACAGTAACAACCCATGACTCTATTGAACTGTTTTACAGTAACAACCCATGACTCTATTGAACTGTTATACAGTAACAACCCATGACTCTATTGAACTGTTATACAGTAACAACCCATGACTCTATTGAACTGTTTTACAGTAACAACCCATGACTCTATTGACCTGTTATACAGTAACAACCCATGACTCTATTGACCTGTTATACAGTAACAACCCATGACTATATTGAACTGTTTTACAGTAACAACCCATGACTCTATTGAACTGTTATACAGTAACAACCCATGACTCTATTGACCTGTTATACAGTAACAACTCATGACTCTATTGAACTGTTTTACAGTAACAACCCATGACTCTATTGGACTGTTATACAGTAACAACCCATGACTCTATTGACCAGTTATACATTAACAACCCATGACTCTATTGACCTGTTATACAGTAACAACCCATGACTCTATTGAACTGTTTTACAGTAACAACCCATGACTCTATTGAACTGTTATACAGTAACAACCCATGACTCTAATGAACTGTTATACAGTAACAACCCATGACTCTATTGAACTGTTTTACTGTAACAACCCATGACTCTATTGACCTGTTATACAGTTAACAACCCAGACTCTATTGAACTGTTTTTACAGTAACAACCCATGACTCTATGGAACTGTTATACAGTAACAACCCTGACTCTATTGAACTGTTCTACAGTAAAAACCCATGACTCTATGAACTGTTTTACAGTAACAAACCCATGACTCTATTGACCTGTTATACAGTACAAACCCATGACTCTATTGACTGTATACAGTAACAACCACATGACTCTATGGAACTGTTTTACAGTAACAACCATGACTCTATTGAACTGTTATACAGTAACAACCCATGACTCTATTGAAATGTTTTTACTGTAACAACCCATGACTCTATTGACTGTTATACAGTAAACAACCCATGACTCTATTGAACTGTTTTACAGCAAAACCCATGACTCTATTGACCGTTATACAGTAAAACCATGACTCTATTGACCTGTTATACAGTAACAAACCCATGACTCTATTGAACTGTTTTACAAGTAACAACCATGACTCATTGAAATGTTATACAGTAACCACCCATGGACTCTATGACTGTTATACAGTAACAACTCATGGACTCTATTGAACTGTTTTACAGTAACCAACCATGACTCTATTGGACTGTTATACAGTAACAACCCATGACTCTATTGACCAGTCTATACATTAACAACCCATGACTCTATTGACCTGTTATACAGTAACAACCCATGACTCTATTGAACTGTTTTACAGTAACAACCCATGACTCTATTGAACTGTATACAGTAACAAACCATGACTCTAATGAACTGTTATACAGTAACAACCCATGACTCTATTGAACTGTTTTACTGTAACAACCCATGACTCTATTGACCTGTTATACAGTAACAACCCCATGGACTCTATTGAACTGTTTTACAGTAACAACCCATGACTCTATTGAACTGTTATACAGTAACAACCCATGACTCTATTGAACCCATGACTATATTGAACTGTTATACAGTAACAACCCATGACTCTATTGAACTGTTTTACAGTAACAACCCATGACTCTATTGACCTGTTATACAGTAACAACCCATGACTCTATTGACCTGTTATACAGTAACAACCCATGACTCTATTGAACTGTTTTACAGTAACAACCCATGACTCTATTGAACTGTTATACAGTAACAACCCATGACTCTATTGAACTGTTTTACTGTAACAACCCATGACTCTATTGACCTGTTATACAGTAACAACCCATGACTCTATTGAACTGTTTTACAGCAACAACCCATGACTCTATTGACCTGTTATACAGTAACAACCCATGACTCTATTGACCTGTTATACAGTAACAACCCATGACTCTATTGAACTGTTTTACAGTAACAACCATGACTCTATTGAACTGTTATACAGTAACAACCCATGACTCTATTGACCTGTTATACAGTAAACAACTCATGACTCTATTGACTGTTTTACAGTAACAACCCATGACTCTATTGAAATGTTATACAGTAACAACCCATGACTCTATTGACCTGTTATACCAGTAACAACCCATGACTCTATTGACCGTTATACAGTAACAACCCATGACTCTATTGAACTGTTTTACAGTAACAACCCATGACTCTATTGAACTGTTTTACAGTAACAACCATTACTCTATTGACCTGTTATACAGTACAACCCATGACTCTATTGAACTGTTTTACAGTAACAACCCATGACTCTATTGAACTGTTATACAGTAACAACCCATGACTCTGTTGAACTGTTTTACAGTAACAACTCTAACCCATGACTCTATTGACCTGTTATACAGTAACAACCCATGACTCAATTGAACTGTTATACAGTAACAACCTATGACTCTATTGACCTGTTATACAGTAACAACCCATGACTCTATTGAACTGTTTTACAGGTAACAACCCATGACTCTATTGACCCTGTTATACAGTAACAACCCATGACTCTATTGAACTGTTATACAGTAACAACCCATGACTCTATTGACCTGTTATACAGTAACAACCCATGACTCTATTGACCTGTTATACAGTAACAACTCTAACCCATGACTCTATTGAACTGTTATACAGTAACAACCCATGACCCTATTGACCTGTTATACAGTAACAAACTCTAACCCATGACTCTATTGAACTGTTATACAGTAACAACCCATGACTCTATTGAACTGTTTTACATTAACAACCCATGACTCTATTGACCTGTTATACAGTAACAACCCATGACTCTATTGAACTGTTATACAGTAACAACCCATGACTCTATTGACCTGTTATACAGTAACAACCCATGACTCTATTAACCTGTTATACAGTAACAACTCTAACCCATGACTCTATTGAACTGTTATACAGTAACAACCCATGACTCTATTGACCTGTTATACAGTAACAACTCTAACCCATGACTCTATTGAACTGTTTTACAGTAACAACCCATGACTCTATTGAACTGTTTACTGTAACAACCCATGACTCTATTGACCTGTTATACAGTAACAACCCATGACTCTTTTGAACTGTTTTACAGTAACAACCCATGACTCTATTGAACTGTTATACAGTAACAACCTATGACTCTATTGACCTGTTATACAGTAACAACCCATGACTCTATTGAACTGTTTTACAGTAACAACCCATGACTCTATTGACCTGTTATACAGTAACAACCCATGACTCTATTGAACTGTTAAACAGTAAAAACCCGTGACTCTATTGACCTGTTATACAGTAACAACCCATGACTCTATTGACCTGTTATACAGTAACAACTCTAACCCATGACTCTATTGAACTGTTATACAGTAACAACCCATGACTCTATTGACCTGTTTTTACAGTAACAACTCTAACCCATGACTCTATTGAACTGTTTTACAGTAACAACCCATGACTCTATTGAACTGTTTTACATTAACAACCCATGACTCTATTGACCTGTTATACAGTAACAACCCATGACTCTATTGAACTGTTATACAGTAACAACCCATGACTCTATTGACCTGTTATACAGTAACAACCCATGACTCTATTAACCTGTTATACAGTAACAACTCTAACCCATGACTCTATTGAACTGTTATACAGTAACAACCCATGACTCTATTGACCTGTTATACAGTAACAACTCTAACCCATGACTCTATTGAACTGTTATACAGTAACAACCCATGACTCTAATGAACTGTTATACAGTAACAACCCATGACTCTATTGAACTGTTTTACTGTAACAACCCATGACTCTATTGACCTGTTATACAGTAACAACCCATGACTCTATTGAACTGTTTTACAGTAACAACCCATGACTCTATTGAACTGTTATACAGTAACAACCCATGACTCTATTGAACTGTTTTACAGTAACAACCCATGACTCTATTGGACTGTTATACAGTAACAACCCATGACTCTATTGACCAGTTATACATTAACAACCCATGACTCTATTGACCTGTTATACAGTAACAACCCATGACTCTATTGAACTGTTTTACAGTAACAACCCATGACTCTATTGAACTGTTATACAGTAACAACCCATGACTCTAATGAACTGTTATACAGTAACAACCCATGACTCTATTGAACTGTTTTACTGTAACAACCCATGACTCTATTGACCTGTTATACAGTAACAACCCATGACTCTATTGAACTGTTTTACAGTAACAACCCATGACTCTATTGAACTGTTATACAGTAACAACCCATGACTCTATTGAACTGTTATACAGTAACAACCCATGACTCTATTGAACTGTTTTACAGTAACAACCCATGACTCTATTGACCTGTTATACAGTAACAACCCATGACTCTATTGACCTGTTATACAGTAACAACCCATGACTCTATTGAACTGTTTTACAGTAACAACCCATGACTCTATTGAACTGTTATACAGTAACAACCCATGACTCTATTGACCTGTTATACAGTAACAACTCATGACTCTATTGAACTGTTTTACAGTAACAACCCATGACTCTATTGAACTGTTATACAGTAACAACCCATGACTCTATTGACCTGTTATACAGTAACAACCCATGACTCTATTAACCTGTTATACAGTAACAACTCTAACCCATGACTCTATTGAACTGTTATACAGTAACAACCCATGACTCTATTGACCTGTTATACAGTAACAACTCTAACCCATGACTCTATTGAACTGTTTTACAGTAACAACCCATGACTCTATGAACTGTTTTACTGTAACAACCCATGACTCTATTGACCTGTTATACAGTAACAACCCATGACTCTATTGAACTGTTTTACAGTAACAACCCATGACTCTATTGAACTGTTATACAGTAACAACCCATGACTCTATTGAACTGTTTTACTGTAACAACCCATGACTCTATTGACCTGTTATACAGTAACAACCCATGAATCTATTGAACTGTTTTACAGTAACAACCCATGACTCTATTGAACTGTTATACAGTAACAACCCATGACTCTATTGAACTGTTATACAGTAACAACCCATGACTCTATTGAACTGTTTTACAGTAACAACCCATGACTCTATTGACCTGTTATACAGTAACAACCCATGACTCTATTGACCTGTTATACAGTAACAACCCATGACTCTATTGAACTGTTTTACAGTAACAACCCATGACTCTATTGAACTGTTATACAGTAACAACCCATGACTCTATTGACCTGTTATACAGTAACAACTCATGACTCTATTGAACTGTTTTACAGTAACAACCCATGACTCTATTGAACTGTTATACAGTAACAACCCATGACTCTATTGACCTGTTATACAGTAACAACCCATGACTCTATTGACCTGTTATACAGTAACAACCCATGACTCTATTGAACTGTTTTACAGTAACAACCCATGACTCTGTTGAACTGTTATACAGTAACAACCCATGACTCTAATGAACTGTTATACAGTAACAACCCATGACTCTATTGAACTGTTTTACTGTAACAACCCATGACTCTATTGACCTGTTATACAGTAACAACCCATGACTCTATTGACCTGTTATACAGTAACAACTCTAACCCATGACTCTATTGAACTGTTTTACAGTAACAACCCATGACTCTATTGAACTGTTTTACTGTAACAACCCATGACTCTATTGACCTGTTATACAGTAACAACCCATGACTCTTTTGAACTGTTTTACAGTAACAACCCATGACTCTATTGAACTGTTATACAGTAACAACCTATGACTCTATTGACCTGTTATACAGTAACAACCCATGACTCTATTGAACTGTTTTACAGTAACAACCCATGACTCTATTGACCTGTTATACAGTAACAACCCATGACTCTATTGAACTGTTAAACAGTAAAAACCCGTGACTCTATTGACCTGTTATACAGTAACAACCCATGACTCTATTGACCTGTTATACAGTAACAACTCTAACCCATGACTCTATTGAACTGTTATACAGTAACAACCCATGACTCTATTGACCTGTTTTACAGTAACAACTCTAACCCATGACTCTATTGAACTGTTTTACAGTAACAACCCATGACTCTATTGAACTGTTTTACATTAACAACCCATGACTCTATTGACCTGTTATACAGTAACAACCCATGACTCTATTGAACTGTTATACAGTAACAACCCATGACTCTATTGACCTGTTATACAGTAACAACCCATGACTCTATTAACCTGTTATACAGTAACAACTCTAACCCATGACTCTATTGAACTGTTATACAGTAACAACCCATGACTCTATTGACCTGTTATACAGTAACAACTCTAACCCATGACTCTATTGAACTGTTATACAGTAACAACCCATGACTCTAATGAACTGTTATACAGTAACAACCCATGACTCTATTGAACTGTTTTACTGTAACAACCCATGACTCTATTGACCTGTTATACAGTAACAACCCATGACTCTATTGAACTGTTTTACAGTAACAACCCATGACTCTATTGAACTGTTATACAGTAACAACCCATGACTCTATTGAACTGTTTTACAGTAACAACCCATGACTCTATTGGACTGTTATACAGTAACAACCCATGACTCTATTGACCAGTTATACATTAACAACCCATGACTCTATTGACCTGTTATACAGTAACAACCCATGACTCTATTGAACTGTTTTACAGTAACAACCCATGACTCTATTGAACTGTTATACAGTAACAACCCATGACTCTAATGAACTGTTATACAGTAACAACCCATGACTCTATTGAACTGTTTTACTGTAACAACCCATGACTCTATTGACCTGTTATACAGTAACAACCCATGACTCTATTGAACTGTTTTACAGTAACAACCCATGACTCTATTGAACTGTTATACAGTAACAACCCATGACACTATTGAACTGTTATACAGTAACAACCCATGACTCTATTGAACTGTTTTACAGTAACAACCCATGACTCTATTGACCTGTTATACAGTAACAACCCATGACTCTATTGACCTGTTATACAGTAACAACCCATGACTCTATTGAACTGTTTTACAGTAACAACCCATGACTCTATTGAACTGTTATACAGTAACAACCCATGACTCTATTGACCTGTTATACAGTAACAACTCATGACTCTATTGAACTGTTTTACAGTAACAACCCATGACTCTATTGAACTGTTATACAGTAACAACCCATGACTCTATTGACCTGTTATACAGTAACAACCCATGACTCTATTAACCTGTTATACAGTAACAACTCTAACCCATGACTCTATTGAACTGTTATACAGTAACAACCCATGACTCTATTGACCTGTTATACAGTAACAACTCTAACCCATGACTCTATTGAACTGTTTTACAGTAACAACCCATGACTCTATTGAACTGTTTTACTGTAACAACCCATGACTCTATTGACCTGTTATACAGTAACAACCCATGACTCTTTTGAACTGTTTTACAGTAACAACCCATGACTCTATTGAACTGTTATACAGTAACAACCCATGACTCTATTGAACTGTTTTACTGTAACAACCCATGACTCTATTGACCTGTTATACAGTAACAACCCATGAATCTATTGAACTGTTTTACAGTAACAACCCATGACTCTATTGAACTGTTATACAGTAACAACCCATGACTCTATTGAACTGTTATACAGTAACAACCCATGACTCTATTGAACTGTTTTACAGTAACAACCCATGACTCTATTGACCTGTTATACAGTAACAACCCATGACTCTATTGACCTGTTATACAGTAACAACCCATGACTCTATTGAACTGTTTTACAGTAACAACCCATGACTCTATTGAACTGTTATACAGTAACAACCCATGACTCTATTGACCTGTTATACAGTAACAACTCATGACTCTATTGAACTGTTTTACAGTAACAACCCATGACTCTATTGAACTGTTATACAGTAACAACCCATGACTCTATTGACCTGTTATACAGTAACAACCCATGACTCTATTGACCTGTTATACAGTAACAACCCATGACTCTATTGAACTGTTTTACAGTAACAACCCATGACTCTGTTGAACTGTTATACAGTAACAACCCATGACTCTAATGAACTGTTATACAGTAACAACCCATGACTCTATTGAACTGTTTTACTGTAACAACCCATGACTCTATTGACCTGTTATACAGTAACAACCCATGACTCTATTGAACTGTTTTACAGTAACAACCCATGACTCTATTGAACTGTTATACAGTAACAACCCATGACTCTATTGAACTGTTATACAGTAACAACCCATGACTCTATTGAACTGTTTTACAGTAACAACCCATGACTCTATTGACCTGTTATACAGTAACAACCCATGACTCTATTGACCTGTTATACAGTAACAACCCATGACTCTATTGAACTGTTTTACAGTAACAACCCATGACTCTATTGAACTGTTATACAGTAACAACCCATGACTCTATTGACCTGTTATACAGTAACAACTCATGACTCTATTGAACTGTTTTACAGTAACAACCCATGACTCTATTGAACTGTTATACAGTAAAAACCCATGACTCTATTGACCTGTTATACAGTAACAACCCATGACTCTATTGACCTGTTATACAGTAACAACCCATGACTCTATTGAACTGTTTTACAGTAACAACCCATGACTCTATTGAACTGTTTTACAGTAACAACCCATGACTCTATTGACCTGTTATACAGTAACAACCCATGACTCTATTGAACTGTTTTACAGTAACAACCCATGACTCTATTGAACTGTTATACAGTAACAACCCATGACTCTATTGACCTGTTATACAGTAACAACCCATGACTCTATTGAACTGTTTTACAGTAACAACCCATGACTCTATTGAACTGTTATACAGTAACAACCCATGACTCTGTTGAACTGTTTTACAGTAACAACTCTAACCCATGACTCTATTGACCTGTTATACAGTAACAACCCATGACTCTATTGAACTGTTACACAGTAACAACCTATGACTCTATTGACCTGTTATACAGTAACAACCCATGACTCTATTGAACTGTTTTACAGTAACAACCCATGACTCTATTGACCTGTTATACAGTAACAACCCATGACTCTATTGAACTGTTATACAGTAACAACCCATGACTCTATTGACCTGTTATACAGTAACAACCCATTACTCTATTGACCTGTTATACAGTAACAACTCTAACCCATGACTCTATTGAACTGTTATACAGTAACAACTCTAACCCATGACTCTATTGAACTGTTTTACAGTAACAACCCATGACTCTATTGAACTGTTTTACTGTAACAACCCATGACTCTATTGACCTGTTATACAGTAACAACCCATGACTCTTTTGAACTGTTTTACAGTAACAACCCATGACTCTATTGAACTGTTATACAGTAACAACCCATGACTCTATTGAACTGTTATACAGTAACAACCCATGACTCTATTGAACTGTTATACAGTAACAACCCATGACTCTAATGAACTGTTTTACTGTAACAACCCATGACTCTATTGACCTGTTATACAGTAACAACCCATGACTCTATTGAACTGTTTTACAGTAACAACCCATGACTCTATTGAACTGTTATACAGTAACAACCCATGACTCTATTGAACTGTTATACAGTAACAACCCATGACTCTATTGAACTGTTTTACAGTAACAACCCATGACTCTATTGACCTGTTATACAGTAACAACCCATGACTCTATTGACCTGTTATACAGTAACAACCCATGACTCTATTGAACTGTTTTACAGTAACAACCCATGACTCTATTGAACTGTTATACAGTAACAACCCATGACTCTATTGACCTGTTATACAGTAACAACTCATGACTCTATTGAACTGTTTTACAGTAACAACCCATGACTCTATTGAACTGTTATACAGTAACAACCCATGACTCTATTGACCTGTTATACAGTAACAACCCATGACTCTATTGACCTGTTATACAGTAACAACCCATGACTCTATTGAACTGTTTTACAGTAACAACCCATGACTCTATTGACCTGTTATACAGTAACAACCCATGACTCTATTGAACTGTTTTACAGTAACAACCCATGACTCTATTGAACTGTTATACAGTAACAACCCATGACTCTATTGACCTGTTATACAGTAACAACCCATGACTCTATTGAACTGTTTTACAGTAACAACCCATGACTCTATTGAACTGTTATACAGTAACAACCCATGACTCTGTTGAACTGTTTTACAGTAACAACTCTAACCCATGACTCTATTGACCTGTTATACAGTAACAACCCATGACTCTATTGAACTGTTTTACAGTAACAACCCATGACTCTATTGAACTGTTATACAGTAACAACCCATGACTCTATTGAACTGTTTTACAGTAACAACCCATGACTCTATTGACCTGTAATACAGTAACAACCCATGACTCTATTGAACTGTTATACAGTAACAACCCATGACTGTATTGACCTGTTGTACAGGAACAACCCATGACTCTATTGAACTGTTTTACAGTAACAACCCATGACTCTATTGACCTGTTATACAGTAACAACCCATGACTGTATTGACCTGTTGTACAGGAACAACCCATGACTCTATTGAACTGTTTTACAGTAACAACCCATGACTCTATTGACCTGTTATACAGTAACAACCCATGACTCTATTGAACTGTTATACAGTAACAACCCATAACTCTATTGACCTGTTATACAGTAACAACCCATGACTCTATTGACCTGTTATACAGTAACAACCCATGACTCTATTGAACTGTTTTACAGTAACAACCCATGACTCTATTGAACTGTTATACAGTAACAGCCCATGACTCTATTGACCTGTTATACAGTAACAACCCATGACTCTATTGAACTGTTTTACAGTAACAACCCATGACTCTATTGAACTGTTATACAGTAACAACCCATGACTCTATTGAACTGTTATACAGTAACAACCTATGACTCTATTGACCTGTTATACAGTAACAACCCATGACTCTATTGAACTGTTTTACAGTAACAACCCATGACTCTATTGACCTGTTATACAGTAACAACCCATGACTCTATTGAACTGTTATACAGTAACAACCCATGACTCTATTGACCTGTTATACAGTAACAACCCATGACTCTATTAACCTGTTATACAGTAACAACTCTAACCCATGACTCTATTGAACTGTTATACAGTAACAACCCATGACTCTATTGACCTGTTATACAGTAACAACTCTAACCCATGACTCTATTGAACTGTTTTACAGTAACAACCCATGACTCTATTGAACTGTTTTACTGTAACAACCCATGACTCTATTGACCTGTTATACAGTAACAACCCATGACTCTTTTGAACTGTTTTACAGTAACAACCCATGACTCTATTGAACTGTTATACAGTAACAACCCATGACTCTATTGAACTGTTATACAGTAACAACCCATGACTCTAATGAACTGTTATACAGTAACAACCCATGACTCTATTGAACTGTTTTACTGTAACAACCCATGACTCTATTGACCTGTTATACAGTAACAACCCATGACTCTATTGAACTGTTTTACAGTAACAACCCATGACTCTATTGAACTGTTATACAGTAACAACCCATGACTCTATTGAACTGTTATACAGTAACAACCCATGACTCTATTGAACTGTTTTACAGTAACAACCCATGACTCTATTGACCTGTTATACAGTAACAACCCATGACTCTATTGACCTGTTATACAGTAACAACCCATGACTCTATTGAACTGTTTTACAGTAACAACCCATGACTCTATTGAACTGTTATACAGTAACAACCCATGACTCTATTGACCTGTTATACAGTAACAACTCATGACTCTATTGAACTGTTTTACAGTAACAACCCATGACTCTATTGAACTGTTATACAGTAACAACCCATGACTCTATTGACCTGTTATACAGTAACAACCCATGACTCTATTGACCTGTTATACAGTAACAACCCATGACTCTATTGAACTGTTTTACAGTAACAACCCATGACTCTATTGAACTGTTTTACAGTAACAACCCATGACTCTATTGACCTGTTATACAGTAACAACCCATGACTCTATTGAACTGTTTTACAGTAACAACCCATGACTCTATTGAACTGTTATACAGTAACAACCCATGACTCTATTGACCTGTTATACAGTAACAACCCATGACTCTATTGAACTGTTTTACAGTAACAACCCATGACTCTATTGAACTGTTATACAGTAACAACCCATGACTCTGTTGAACTGTTTTACAGTAACAACTCTAACCCATGACTCTATTGACCTGTTATACAGTAACAACCCATGACTCTATTGAACTGTTTTACAGTAACAACCCATGACTCTATTGAACTGTTATACAGTAACAACCCATGACTCTATTGAACTGTTTTACAGTAACAACCCATGACTCTATTGACCTGTAATACAGTAACAACCCATGACTCTATTGAACTGTTATACAGTAACAACCCATGACTGTATTGACCTGTTATACAGGAACAACCCATGACTCTATTGAACTGTTTTACAGTAACAACCCATGACTCTATTGACCTGTTATACAGTAACAACCCATGACTCTATTGAACTGTTTTACGGTAACAGTTCAATAGAGGAGAAGAGAAAAGAGGAGATGAGAGAGGAGGAGGAGAGGAGGAGGAGAGTGGAGAAGAGGAGGCAAGAGAGAATAGGTAGAGAGGAGGAGGAGAGTGGAGAAGAGAGAATAGGTAGAGAGGAGGAGGAGAGGAGGAGGAGAGGAGGAGGAGATGAGGAAGAGAAGGGAGAAGAGGAGGATAGGGGAGGAGAAGGGAGAAGCGGAGGGGAGGAGAGAAGAGGAGGAGAGAAGGATGAGAAAGGAGAAGAGAGAAGAGGAGGAGAGTGGGAGGAAAAGAGAGGAGTGGAGGAGAGGAAGGAAGAGAAGAGGAGGAGAGAAGGAGGAGAAAGGAGAAGAGAGGAGAAGAGGAGAAGAGAGAAGAGGAGGAGAGTGGGAGGAGAAGAGAGGAGTGGAGGAGAGGAGGAGGAGAAAGGAGAAGAGAGGAGGAGAAGAGGAGAAGAGAGAAGAGGAGGAGGACAGAAGGAGTACGTTTGGTTAATAAGCTGAAAGTGCTGCAAGCCTGTGTGTGTGTGTGTGTGTGTGTGTGTGTGTGTGTGTGTGTGTGTGTGTGTGTGTGTGTGTGTGTGTGTGTGTGTGTGTGTGTGTGAGAGAGAGAGAGCCACGGCCATATGCTGCTAATCAGGTTGAGCGGAGCGGAATGATCACATGACTGTCAAGACCACAGAAATTCCAAACACACACACACACACACACACACACACACACACACACACACACACACACTGGAATAAAACTGGAATGGGGGTGTTTATGTTGACTATGTAAGTGTGTGTGTGTGTGTGTGTGTGTGTGTGTGTGTGTGTGTGTGTGTGTGTGTGTGTGTGTGTGTGTGTGTGTGTGTGTGTGTGTGTGTGTGTGTGTGTGTGTGTGTGTGTGTTCCAGGTGTTCCGGTGGAGGACAAGATCAATATGTTCATCAACAGTTTTGGCTCCATCCAGGAAACCAACATGGTGAGCAGAGTTACTAATGCTAAAACCTCTGCATGCTAACAATGCTACCAACATTCCAACATTATCAACATTAGCCTATATGCTATAAACAGTAGCCTGTATGCTATTAACATTAGTCTGTAAGACATCAACATTAGCCTGTATGCTACCACCATTAGACTGTATGCTATCAGCATTAGCCTGTATGCTACCACCATTAGTCTGTAAGACATCAACATTAGCCTGTATGCTACCACCATTAGACGGTATGCTATCAGCATTAGCCTGTATGCTACCACCATTAGTCTGTTATCCATCAGCATTAGCCTGTATGCTGCCCTAAACTCTCTCCTGGCCCCTTACACTAAGTCTGAATTTGTCCTGCTAGGTGACCTAAACTGGGACATGCTTAAACCACCTGAACCAAGTCCTAAAGCAATGGGACTCCCTAAATCCTTCTCAGATTATTACCAATTCCACAAGGTATGACTCCAAACACCCAGAAAAGGCTACTCTCCTTGATGTTATCCTCACAAATAATCCTGATGGGTATCAGTCTGGTGTTTTCTGTCATATCCTTAGTGATCACTGTTTTACAGCCTGTGTTCATAAAGGCTGCTCAGTGAAACAACCTGTCCTGATTTGTCATAGACGCTTGCTAAAAAACTTTAATGAGCAAGCCTTCCTTCATGACCTGGCCTCTGTAAATTTGTATAGAATCAGCTTGACACGTTTTTCCAACACTTTTGATAAACAGGGCAAAAGACGCTTGGACCTTATTTTTTGATATTTTCAGAATTAAAAGCAGGTTCGGCAACTGGTTCGACCGTGATCTTGCAAAATTACTCCACCTCAAGAATGCCATTTGGCAAATCGCTCGGCACACGCATACTCAGGCTGACTGGCTCTCGTTCAGACAAATGAGAAATAAGTGCACTCAGGCTATCTGGAAGGCCAAAGCTAGTTACTTTAAGGAGCAGATCTCTCTCTGTGGGTCTAACCCCAAGAAGTTCTGGAAAACGGTTAAAGACCTGGAGAATAAACCCTCCTCCTCACAGCTGCCCATGTCCCTTAATGTTGATGATGTGGTTATTACTGACAAGAAGCACATAGCTGAGCTCTTTAATCACCACTTCATTAAGTCAGGATTCCTATTTGACTCAGCCATGCCTCCTTGCCCGTCCAACATTTCCTCATCTCCCACCCCTTCTAATGCAATTAGCCCGAATGCTCCTCCCTCTTTTCCACTGCCCCGCTACAAAGTTTCTCCCTGCAGGCGGTCACTGATTCCGAGGTGCTAAAGGAGCTCCTTAAACTTGACCCCAAAAAATCATCTGGTTCAGATGGTTTAGACCCTTTCTTCTTTAAGGTTGCTGCCCCTATCATCGCCAAGCCTATCTCTGACCTGTTTAACCTGTCTCTCCTCTCTGGGGAGGTTCCCTTTGCTTGGAAGGCAGCCACGGTTCATCCTTTATTTAAAGAGGGAGATCAAGCTGATCCTAACTGTTATAGGCCTATTGCTATTTTGCCCTGTTTATCAAAAGTGTTGGAAAAACGTGTCAATAATCAACTGACTGGCTTTCTTGATGTCTATAGTATTCTCTCTGGTATGCAATCTGGTTTCAGCTCAGGTTATGGATGTGTCACGGCAACCTTATAGGTCCTCTATGATGTCACCATTGCCCTTGAATCTAAGCAATGCTGTGCTGCTATTTTTATTGACTTGGCCAAATCTTTTGATAAGGTAGACCATTCCATTCTTGTAGGCCGGCTAAGGAGTATTGGTGTCTCTGAGGGGTCTTTGGCCTGGTTTGCTAACTACCTCTCTCGAAGAGTGCAATGTATAAAGTCAGAAAATCTGCTGTCTCAGGCAGTGCCTGTCACCAAGGGTGTACCCCAAGGCTCGATCCTAGGCCCCACGCTCTTCTCAATTTACATCAACAACATAGCTCAGGCAGTAGGAAGCGCTGTCATCCATTTATATGCAGATTATACAGTCTTATACTCAGCTGGCCCCTGTTAAACGCTCTACAACAAAGCTTTCTCAGTGTCCAACAAGCTTTCTCTGCCCTTAACCTTGTTCTGAACACCTCTAAAACAAAGGTCATGTGGTTTGGTAAGAAGAATGCCCCTCTCCCCACAGGTGTGATTACTACCTCTGAGAGTTTAGAGCTTGAGGTAGTCACCTCATACAAGTACTTGGGAGTATGGCTAGACGGTGCACTGTCCTTCTCTCAGCACATATCAAAGCTGCAGGCTAAAGTTACATCTAGACTTGGTTTCCTCTATCGTAATCGCTCCTCTTTCACCCCTGCTGCCAAACTAACCCTGATTCAGATGACCATCCTACCCATGCTAGATTACGGAGACATAATTTATAGTTCGACAGGTAAGGGTGCTCTCGAGCTGCTAAATGTTCTTTACCATTCGGCCATCAGATTTGCCACCAATGCTCCTTATAGGACACATCACTGCACTCTATACTCCTCTGTAAACTGGTCATCTCTGTATACCTGTCGCAAGATCCACTGGTTGATGCTTATTTATAAAACTCTCTTAGGCCTCACTCCCCCCTATCTGAGATATCTACTGCAGCCCTCATCCTCCACATACAACACCCGTTCTGACAGTCACATTCTGCTAATGGTCCCCAAAGCACACACATCCCTGGGTCGCTCGTCTTTTCAGTTCGCTGCAGCTAGCGACTGGAACGAGCTGCAACAAACACTCAAACTGGACAGTTTTATCTCCATCTCTTCATTCAAAGACTCATTCATGAACACTCTTACTGACAGTTGTGGCTGCTTTGTGTGATATATTGTTGTCTCTACCTTCTTGCCCTTTGTGCTGTTGTCTGTTCCCAATAATGTTCGTACCATGTTTTGTGCTGCTACCATGTTGTTGTTATGTTGTGTTGCTACCATGCTGCGTTGTCATGTGTTGCTGCCATGCTATGTTGTTGTCTTAGGTCTCTCTTCATGTAGTGTTGTGTTGTCTCACTTGTCGTGATGTGTGTTTTGTCCTATATTTTAATTGAATTATTATTTTTTTTAAATCTCGCCCCCTTTCCCCTCAGGAGGCCTTTTGCCTTCTGGTAGGCCGTCATTGTAAATAATAATTTGTTCTTAACTGACTTGTCTAGTTAAATAAAGGTTAAATTAAAAAAACAAAAAAACTAACGTTAGCTACTAGCTAGGCTGTAGCTCATAGCTGAGTCAAATAGGAATCCTGACTTAACTGACTTGTCTAGTTAAATAAAGGTTAAATAAAAAACCAACATTGTTCTACTTCAATCAACTGGAGGCCTCGTACCCGGAGGCAGCATTCATTGTCACAGGGGCCTTTAACAAAAGTAATTTGAGGTCCGTGTGTGTGTGTGAGGTCCAACACATTGACTGCCCAACACACCAAAAGTCTACACTTGACCACTGCTACATGCTATAAGGCTTCTCCCATCTGTTGACAAATCTGACCACAACTCCATTTAGCTCCTCCCCGCCTACAAACAAAGAGTGAAGAGGGAAGGGCCGGTGGTAAGGTCTGTACAACGCTGGTCTAAACAATCAGAATCCAAGACTGCATCGAATATGAAGAATGCGGGCTAGACATCCGTCGAAGCCATCTGGTGGACATAGGGATGTGGTGGATTGAGACAGATATCTCGCTTAAACAGAAAGATTTTGGGAGGGATTTTAATTATTATGCTAATTTGATTTCCATCGGGGAGCGAACGTTGAGTCTAGGGGTTTAATTGGCTGTGTACTAACAAATGATTGATTGTTGCTAGGACTACCGTGTGAACATCTTCCTGCGTCAGCGGTGGAACGACCCGAGGCTGAAGCTCCCGGCGGACTTCAAAGGAGAAGCGCTGACGGTGGACCCCAAGATATTCCAGTGTCTATGGAAACCAGACCTGTTCTTCGCCAACGAGAAACATGCCAACTTCCATGACGTCACGCAAGACAACATCCTGTTATTTATCTTCAGGAACGGAGACATTCTCATCAGCATGAGGTCTGTCTGTCTGTCTGCCTGTCTGCCTGTCTGACTGTCTGACTGTTTGACTGTCTGACTGCCTAGTTAGTTAGTTAGTTAGTATTTAGACTAATTTTGTTAATTTGATTGCAGAACCCCCTACCGGCAAACGATGACCTAAAAACTCTTAGTCTTATGGGGGCTTATGTCATTTGTGACTGAGACTTGTGTGCTTCCAAAAGTGTGCTTCCAACATGATACATTTGTGATTGCTAGGCATACAAATACAATTATTTCTTTATAGCTTTGAAACAAGGTCTAGATGCGGCCTTAACCAAACTGGTTTATGAACGACTCTTGACGGAATACTTGACTGTCACCAGGAAGATAAGCTCAATATTGTTCGAACAGCAGCAGTCCCCCAAACGTTTCGGTTCCTAGTTGGAGTGTTGAGCAGTCCCCCAAACGTTTCGGTTTCCAGTTGGAGTGTTGAGTGTTGAGCAGTCCCCCAAACGTTTCGGTTCCCAGTTGGAGTGTTGAGCAGTCCCCCAAACGTTTCGGTTCCCAGTTGGAGTGTTGAGCAGTCCCCCAAATGTTTCGGTTCCCAGTTGGAGTGTTGAGCAGTCCCCCAAACATTTCGGTTCCCAGTTGGAGTGTTGAGCAGTCCCCCAAACGCTTCTGTTCCCAGTTGGAGTGTTGAGTGTTGAGCAGTCCCCCAAACGTTTCGGTTCCCAGTTGGAGTGTTGAGCAGTCCCCCAAACGCTTCGGTTTCCAGTTGGAGTGTTGAGCAGTCCCCCAAACGCTTCGGTTTCCAGTTGGAGTGTTGAGCAGTCCCCCAAACGTTTCGGTTTCCAGTTGGAGTGTTGAGTGTTGAGCAGTCCCCCCAACGTTTCGGTTTCCAGTTGAAGTGTTGAGCAGTCCCCCAAACGTTTCGGTTCCCAGTTGGAGTGTTGAGCAGTCCCCCAAACGTTTCGGTTCCCAGTTGGAGTGTTGAGCAGTCCCCCAAATGCTTCGGTTCCCAGTTGGAGTGCTGAGTGTTGAGCAGTCCCCCAAACGTTTCGGTTTCCAGTTGGAGTGTTGAGCAGTCCCCCAAACGTTTCGGTTCCCAGTTGGAGTGTTGAGTGTTGAGCAGTCCCCCAAACGTTTCGGTTCCCAGTTGGAGTGTTGAGCAGTCCCCCAAACGTTTCGGTTCCCAGTTGGAGTGTTGAGCAGTCCCCCAAACGTTTCGGTTCCCAGTTGGAGTGTTGAGCAGTCCCCCAAATGTTTCGGTTACCAGTTGGAGTGTTGAGCAGTCCCCCAAACATTTCGGTTCCCAGTTGGAGTGTTGAGCAGTCCCCCAAACGCTTCGGTTCCCAGTTGGAGTGTTGAGTGTTGAGCAGTCCCCCAAACGTTTCGGTTCCCAGTTGGAGTGTTGAGTGTTGAGCAGTCCCCCAAACGCTTCTGTTTCCAGTTGGAGTGTTGAGCAGTCCCCCAAACGTTTCGGTTTCCAGTTGGAGTGTTGAGTGTTGAGCAGTCCCCCCAACGTTTCGGTTTCCAGTTGAAGTGTTGAGCAGTCCCCCAAACGTTTCGGTTCCCAGTTGGAGTGTTGAGCAGTCCCCCAAACGTTTCGGTTCCCAGTTGGAGTGTTGAGCAGTCCCCCAAATGCTTCGGTTCCCAGTTGGAGTGTTGAGCAGTCCCCCAAACGTTTCGGTTCCCAGTTGGAGTGTTGAGTGTTGAGCAGTCCCCCAAACGTTTCGGTTTCCAGTTGGAGTGTTGAGTGTTGAGCAGTCCCCCAAATGTTTCGGTTTCCATTTGGAGTGTTGAGCAGTCCCCCAAACGTTTCGGTTTCCAGTTTGAGTGTTGATTGTTGAGCAGAGGCATGTGTTACGTTTCGCTTCTACGAAGCTGTGTCCATTGATAACATTCAATAATCAATGAATTGCACTAACTCTTACACTAGGTTATCAATTCAAAACATGTATTTCTCTTTTCCATGCATTATGTATTCTGCACGCACATGATAGACAGTTTAGTAGTTGGAGCAATGAAGGACTAAAATGATTGAGTGACTCTCAAGTCAGTAAAAATAGTTATTTAAAAAGAACGAATAGTTCGCAAACTGCACATCACTACCGCCTGCCTGTCTGCCTGTCTGTCTGTCTGTCTGCCTGTCTGTCTGCCTGCCTGCCTGCCTTTCTGCCTGCCTGCCTGCCTGCCTGCCTGCCTGCCTGCCTGCCTTTCTGCCTGTCTGTCTGTCTGTCTGTCTGCCTGTCTGTCTGCCTGCCTGTCTGCCAGGGTAGGTGCCTATGTGTGCCCAGTGACTGTCTGTTGAGTGTTCAGGTTGTCAGTGACTGTCTGGTGAGTGTTCAGGTTATCAGTGACTGTCTGGTGAGTGTTCAGGTTATCAGTGACTGTCTGTTGAGTGTTCAGGTTGTCAGTGACTGTCTGGTGAGTGTTCAGGTTATCAGTGACTGTCTGGTGAGTGTTCAGGTTATCAGTGACTGTCTGGTAAGTGTTCAGGTTATCAGTGACTGTCTGGTGTGTGTTCAGGTTATCAGTGACTGTCTGGTGTGTGTTCAGGTTGTCAGTGACTGTCTGGTGTGTGTTCAGGTTATCAGTGACTGTCTGGTGTGTGTTCAGGTTATCAGTGACTGTCTGGTGAGTGTTCAGGTTATCAGTGACTGTCTGGTGTGTGTTCAGGTTACCAGTGACTGTCTGGTGTGTGTTCAGGTTGTCAGTGACTGTCTGGTGTGTGTTCAGGTTATCAGTGACTGTCTGGTGTGTGTTCAGGTTATCAGTGACTGTCTGGTGAGTGTTCAGGTTATCAGTGACTGTCTGGTGTGTGTTCAGGTTATCAGTGACTGTCTGGTGTGTGTTCAGGTTGTCAGTGACTGTCTGGTGAGTGTTCAGGTTATCAGTGACTGTCTGTTGTGTGTTCAGGTTGTCAGTGACTGTCTGGTGTGTGTTCAGGTTATCAGTGACTGTCTGTTGTGTGTTCAGGTTGTCAGTGACTCTGTCCTGCCCTCTGGACCTCACTCTGTTCCCCATGGACACACAGCTCTGCAAGATGCAACTGGAGAGCTGTACGTAGAACCTCTCTCTAACACACACACACGCACGCACGCATGCACACACACACACACACACACACACACACACACACACACACACACACACACACAGAGAGACACACACAATATTCATATACACTGAGGGTACAAAACATTAAGAACACCTGCTGTTTCCATGACATAGACTGACCAGGTGAATCCAGGTGAAAGCTATGATCCCTTATTGATGTCACCTGTTAAATCCACTTCAGTCAGTGTAGATGATGGGGAGGAGACGGGTTAAAGAAGGATTTTTAAGCCTTGAGACATGGATTGTGTATGTGGGCCATTCAGAGGGTGAATAGGCAATACCAAATATTTAAGTGCCTTTGAATGGAGTATGGTAGTAGATGGCAGACGCACCGGTTTGTGCCAAGAACTGCAAAGCTGCTGGGTTGTTCACGCTCAACAGTTTCCTGTGTGTAGCAAGAGTAGCCCACCACCCAAAGGACATTCTGCCAACTTGACACAACTGTGGGAAGCGTTGGAGTCAACATGGGCCACCATCCCTCGTGGAACGCTTTCGACACTTTGTAGAGTCCATGCCCAGACGAATTGAGGCTGTTCTGAGGGCAAAAGGGTGCAGGTGCAAGTCAATATTAGGTAAGGCTTTCTTAATGTCTTGTACACTCAGTGTATACAGAGATTCACACACTCTATATATATATATATTACAGGAGGTTGGTATCACCTTAATTGGGGAGAACGGGCCCGTGGTAATGACTGGAGCGGAATTAGTGAAATGGTATCAAATACATCAAACACATTGGTTTCTACGGTTTCCAGGTGTTTGATGTCATTCCATTTGCTCCGTTCCGGCCATTATTATGAGCCGTTCTCCCCTCAGCAGACTCCACTGATATATATATTTATATGGTGTTGTTATTGTAGTTGGCTGCACCACCAGTTATATATATATATTTATATAGTGTTGTTATTGTAGTTGGCTGCACCACCAGTGATATATATTTATATAGTGTTGTTATGGTAGTTGGCTGCACCACCAGTGATATATATACATTTATATAGTGTTGTTATTGTAGTTGGCTGCACCACCAGTGATATATATTTATATCGTGTTGTTATGGTAGTTGGCTGCACCACCAATGATATATATTTATATAGTGTTGTTATTGTAGTTGGCTGCACCACCAGTGATATATATTTATATAGTGTTGTTATTGTAGTTGGCTGCACCACCAGTGATATATATTTATATGGTGTTGTTATTGTAGTTGGCTGCACCACCATTGATATATATATACATTTATATAGTGTTGTTATTGTAGTTGGCTGCACCACCAGTGATATATATTTATAGCGTTGTTATTGTAGTTGGCTGCACCACCAGTGATATATATTTATATAGTGTTGTTATTGTAGTTGGCTGCACCACCAGTGATATATATTTATATAGTGTTGTTATTGTAGTTGGCTGCACCACCAGTGATATATATTTATAGCGTTGTTATTGTAGTTGGCTGCACCACCAGTGATATATATTTATATAGTGTTGTTATTGTAGTTGGCTGCACCACCAGTGATATATATTTATATAGTGTTGTTATTGTAGTTGGCTGCACCACCAGTGATATATATACATTTATATAGTGTTGTTATTGTAGTTGGCTGCACCACCAGTGATATACATTTACATAGTGTTGTTATTGTAGTTGGCTGCACCACCAGTGATATATATTTACATAGTGTTGTTATTGTAGTTGGCTGCACCACCAGTTATATATATATATTTATATAGTGTTGTTATTGTAGTTGGCTGCACCACCAGTGATATATATTTATATAGTGTTGTTATGGTAGTTGGCTGCACCACCAGTGATATATATACATTTATATAGTGTTGTTATGGTAGTTGGCTGCACCACCAGTGATATATATTTATACAGTATTGTTATTGTAGTTGGCTGCACCACCAGTGATATATATTTATATGGTGTTGTTATTGTAGTTGGCTGCACCACCATTGATATATATACATTTATATAGTGTTGTTATTGTAGTTGGCTGCACCACCAGTGATATATATTTATAGTGTTGTTATTGTAGTTGGCTGCACCACCAGTGATATATATTTATATAGTGTTGTTATTGTAGTTGGCTGCACCACCAGTGATATATATACATGTATATAGTGTTGTTATGGTAGTTGGCTGTACCACCAGTGATATACATTTACATAGTGTTGTTATTGTAGTTGGCTGCACCACCAGTGATATATATTTATATGGTGTTGTTATTGTAGTTGGCTGCACCACCAGTGATATATATACATTTATATAGTGTTGTTATTGTAGTTGGCTGCACCACCAGTGATATACATTTACATAGTGTTGTTATTGTAGTTGGCTGCACCACCATTGATATATATTTATATAGTGTTGTTATTGTAGTTGGCTGCACCACCAGGGATATATATTTATATAGTGTTGTTATTGTAGTTGGCTGCACCACCAGGGATATATATTTATAGTGTTGTTATTGTAGTTGGCTGCACCACCAGGGATATATATACATTTATATAGTGTTGTTATTGTAGTTGGCTGCACCACCAGTGATATATATTTATATGGTGTTGTTACTGTAGTTGGCTGCACCACCAGTGATATATATTTATATAGTGTTGTTATTGTAGTTGGCTGCACCACCAGGGATATATATACATTTATATAGTGTTGTTATTGTAGTTGGCTGCACCACCAGTGATATATATTTATATAGTGTTGTTACTGTAGTTGGCTGCACCACCAGTGATATATATTTATATAGTGTTGTTATTGTAGTTGGCTGCACCACCAGGGATATATATTTATATAGTGTTGTTACTGTAGTTGGCTGCACCACCAGTGATATATATTTATATAGTGTTGCTATTGTAGTTGTGAGTTTTGGTGGGCGGCCCTCTCTTGGCAGGTTTGTTGTGGTGCCATATTCTTTCAATTTTTTAATAATGGATTTAATGGTGCTCTGTGAGATGTTCAAAGTTTCTGAGTCCATAGCACCTATTATGTGACTTGTTAAAAATGTTTTACTCCAGAATTGATTTAAGCTTGCCATACAAAGGGGTTGAATACTTAACTCAGAGACAAGGTTTGAATATTGCTGTCCATTAACGATTGAACATTACAGACTGGATAAGGAGAGGCTGAACATTACAGACTGGGATAAGGAGAGGCTGAACATTACAGACTGGGACAAGGAGAGAAACATTACAGACTGGGACAAGGAGAGAAACATTACAGACTGGGACAAGGAGAGATTGGACATTACAGACTGGGCCAAGGAGAGATTGGACATTACAGACTGGGACAAGGAGAGAAACATTACAGACTGGGATAAGGAGAGATTGGACATTACAGACTGGGACAAGGAGAGGGTGAACATTACAGACTGGATAAGGAGAGGCTGAACATTACAGACTGGGACAAGGAGAGAAACATTACAGACTGGGACAAGGAGAGATTGGACATTACAGACTGGGACAAGGAGAGAAACATTACAGACTGGGACAAGGAGAGAAACATTACAGACTGGGACAAGGAGAGATTGGACATTACAGACTGGGATAAGGAGAGAAACATTACAGACTGGGCCAAGGAGAGAAACATTACAGACTGGGACAAGGAGAGAAACATTACAGACTGGGACAAGGAGAGATTGGACATTACAGACTGGAATAAGGAGAGAAACATTACAGACTGGGCCAAGGAGAGAAACATTACAGACTGGGACAAGGAGAGAAACATTACAGACTGGGACAAGGAGAGGCTGAACATTACAGACTGGGACAAGGAGAGAAACATTACAGACTGGGACAAGGAGAGATTGGACATTACAGACTGGGACAAGGAGAGATTGGACATTACAGACTGGGACAAGGAGAGGGTGAACATTACAGACTGGGATAAGGAGAGATTGGACATTACAGACTGGGTTAAGGAGAGAAACATTACAGACTGGGACAAGGAGAGAAACATTACAGACTGGGATAAGGAGAGAAACATTACAGACTGGGACAAGGAGAGATTGGACATTACAGACTGGGACAAGGAGAGAAACATTACAGACTGGGACAAGGAGAGATTGGACATTACAGACTGGGACAAGGAGAGATTGGACATTACAGACTGGGATAAGGAGAGAAACATTACAGACTGGGATAAGGAGAGATTGGACATTACAGACTGGGACAAGGAGAGAAACATTACAGACTGGGACAAGGAGAGATTGGACATTACAGACTGGGATAAGGAGAGATTGGACATTACAGACTGGGATAAGGAGAGATTGGACATTACAGACTGGGACAAGGAGAGAAACATTACAGACTGGGATAAGGAGAGATTGGACATTACAGACTGGGACAAGGAGAGATTGGACATTACAGACTGGGATAAGGAGAGATTGGACATTACAGACTGGGCCAAGGAGAGATTGGACATTACAGACTGGGATAAGGAGAGAAACATTACAGACTGGGATAAGGAGAGAAACATTACAGACTGGGACAAGGAGAGAAACATTACAGACTGGGATAAGGAGAGAAACATTACAGACTGGGACAAGGAGAGAAACATTACAGACTGGGACAAGGAGAGAAACATTACAAACTGGGATAAGGAGAGATTGGACATTACAGACTGGGATAAGGAGAGATTGGACATTACAGACTGGGACAAGGAGAGATTGGACATTACAGACTGGGACAAGGAGAGATTGGACATTACAGACTGGGACAAGGAGAGAAACATTACAGACTGGGACAAGGAGAGAAACATTACAGACTGGGCTAAGGAGAGAAACATTACAGACTGGGACAAGGAGAGATTGGACATTACAGACTGGGATAAGGAGAGATTGGACATTACAGACTGGGATAAGGAGAGATTGGACATTACAGACTGGGATAAGGAGAGATTGGACATTACAGACTGGGACAAGGAGAGGTTGGACATTACAGACTGGGATAAGGAGAGGTTGGACATTACAGACTGGGACAAGGAGAGATTGGACATTACAGACTGGGACAAGGAGAGATTGGACATTACAGACTGGGACAAGGAGAGAAACATTACAGACTGGGTTAAGGAGAGAAACATTACAGACTGGGATAAGGAGAGATTGGACATTACAGACTGGGATAAGGAGAGATTGGACATTACAGACTGGGACAAGGAGAGATTGGACATTACAGACTGGGACAAGGAGAGGTTGGACATTACAGACTGGGACAAGGAGAGATTGGACATTACAGACTGGGACAAGGAGAGGTTGGACATTACAGACTGGGACAAGGAGAGATTGGACATTACAGACTGGGACAAGGAGAGGTTGGACATTGCAGACTGGGACAAGGAGAGGTTGGACATTACAGACTGGGATAAGGAGAGGTTGGACATTACAGACTGGGACAAGGAGAGATTGGACATTACAGACTGGGACAAGGAGAGAAACATTACAGACTGGGACAAGGAGAGATTGGACATTACAGACTGGGACAAGGAGAGAAACATTACAGACTGGGACAAGGAGAGAAACATTACAGACTGGGACAAGGAGAGATTGGACATTACAGACTGGGACAAGGAGAGAAACATTACAGACTGGGACAAGGAGAGAAACATTACAGACTGGGACAAGGAGAGGTTGGACATTACAGACTGGGACAAGGAGAGATTGGACATTACAAACTGGGATAAGGAGAGATTGGACATTACAGACTGGGATAAGGAGAGATTGGACATTACAGACTGGGATAAGGAGAGATTGGACATTACAGACTGGGACAAGGAGAGATTGGACATTACAGACTGGGATAAGGAGAGATTGGACATTACAGACTGGGATAAGGAGAGATTGGACATTACAGACTGGGATAAGGAGAGATTGGACATTACAGACTGGGACAAGGAGAGATTGGACATTACATACTGGGATAAGGAGAGAAACATTACAGACTGGGACAAGGAGAGAAACATTACAGACTGGGACAAGGAGAGAAACATTACAGACTGGGATAAGGAGAGATTGGACATTACAGACTGGGATAAGGAGAGATTGGACATTACAGACTGGGACAAGGAGAGATTGGACATTACAGACTGGGACAAGGAGAGATTGGACATTACAGACTGGGACAAGGAGAGAAACATTACAGACTGGGATAAGGAGAGATTGGACATTACAGACTGGGACAAGGAGAGGTTGGACATTACAGACTGGGATAAGGAGAGATTGGACATTACAGACTGGGACAAGGAGAGAAACATTACAGACTGGGACAAGGAGAGATTGGACATTACAGACTGGAATAAGGAGAGAAACATTACAGACTGGGCCAAGGAGAGAAACATTACAGACTGGGCCAAGGAGAGAAACATTACAGACTGGGACAGGACAAGGAGAGAAACATTACAGACTGGGATAAGGAGAGGCTGAACATTACAGACTGGGACAAGGAGAGAAACATTACAGACTGGGACAAGGAGAGATTGGACATTACAGACTGGGACAAGGAGAGATTGGACATTACAGACTGGGACAAGGAGAGGGTGAACATTACAGACTGGGATAAGGAGAGATTGGACATTACAGACTGGGACAAGGAGAGATTGGACATTACAGACTGGGACAAGGAGAGAAACATTACAGACTGGGACAAGGAGAGATTGGACATTACAGACTGGGACAAGGAGAGATTGGACATTACAGACTGGGATAAGGAGAGGCTGAACATTACAGACTGGGACAAGGAGAGATTGGACATTACAGACTGGGGTAAGGAGAGAAACATTACAGACTGGGATAAGGAGAGATTGGACATTACAGACTGGGACAAGGAGAGAAACATTACAGACTGGGATAAGGAGAGATTGGACATTACAGACTGGGACAAGGAGAGATTGGACATTACAGACTGGGATAAGGAGAGAAACATTACAGACTGGGATAAGGAGAGATTGGACATTACAGACTGGGACAAGGAGAGAAACATTACAGAATGGGACAAGGAGAGATTGGACATTACAGACTGGGATAAGGAGAGATTGGACATTACAGACTGGGATAAGGAGAGATTGGACATTACAGACTGGGACAAGGAGAGAAACATTGCAGACTGGGACAAGGAGAGATTGGACATTACAGACTGGGATAAGGAGAGATTGGACATTACAGACTGGGACAAGGAGAGATTGGACATTACAGACTGGGATAAGGAGAGATTGGACATTACAGACTGGGCCAAGGAGAGATTGGACATTACAGACTGGGACAAGGAGAGAAACATTACAGACTGGGATAAGGAGAGATTGGACATTACAGACTGGGACAAGGAGAGATTGGACATTACATACTGGGATAAGGAGAGAAACATTACAGACTGGGACAAGGAGAGAAACATTACAGACTGGGCTAAGGAGAGAAACATTACAGACTGGGACAAGGAGAGAAACATTACAGACTGGGATAAGGAGAGATTGGACATTACAGACTGGGATAAGGAGAGAAACATTACAGACTGGGACAAGGAGAGAAACATTACAGACTGGGATAAGGAGAGATTGGACATTACAGACTGGGATAAGGAGAGAAACATTACAGACTGGGACAAGGAGAGAAACATTACAGACTGGGACAAGGAGAGAAACATTGCAGACTGGGACAAGGAGAGATTGGACATTACAGACTGGGATAAGGAGAGATTGGACATTACAGACTGGGACAAGGAGAGATTGGACATTACAGACTGGGATAAGGAGAGATTGGACATTACAGACTGGGCCAAGGAGAGAAACATTACAGACTGGGATAAGGAGAGATTGGACATTACAGACTGGGATAAGGAGAGAAACATTACAGACTGGGATAAGGAGAGATTGGACATTACAGACTGGGACAAGGAGAGATTGGACATTACATACTGGGATAAGGAGAGAAACATTACAGACTGGGACAAGGAGAGAAACATTACAGACTGGGCTAAGGAGAGAAACATTACAGACTGGGACAAGGAGAGAAACATTACAGACTGGGATAAGGAGAGAAACATTACAGACTGGGATAAGGAGAGATTGGACATTACAGACTGGGATAAGGAGAGATTGGACATTACAGACTGGGACAAGGAGAGATTGGACATTACAGACTGGGACAAGGAGAGATTGGACATTACAGACTGGGACAAGGAGAGAAACATTACAGACTGGGATAAGGAGAGATTGGACATTACAGACTGGGACAAGGAGAGATTGGACATTACAGACTGGGACAAGGAGAGATTGGACATTACAGACTGGGACAAGGAGAGATTGGACATTACAGACTGGGACAAGGAGAGAAACATTACAGACTGGGACAAGGAGAGATTGGACATTACAGACTGGGACAAGGAGAGATTGGACATTACAGACTGGGACAAGGAGAGAAACATTACAGACTGGGACAAGGAGAGATTGGACATTACAGACTGGGACAAGGAGAGAAACATTACAGACTGGGACAAGGAGAGATTGGACATTACAGACTGGGACAAGGAGAGAAACATTACAGACTGGGACAAGGAGAGAAACATTACAGACTGGGACAAGGAGAGGTTGGACATTACAGACTGGGACAAGGAGAGATTGGACATTACAAACTGGGATAAGGAGAGATTGGACATTACAGACTGGGACAAGGAGAGATTGGACATTACAGACTGGGATAAGGAGAGATTGGACATTACAGACTGGGATAAGGAGAGAAACATTACAGACTGGGATAAGGAGAGATTGGACATTACAGACTGGGACAAGGAGAGATTGGACATTACAGACTGGGATAAGGAGAGATTGGACATTACAGACTGGGATAAGGAGAGATTGGACATTACAGACTGGGACAAGGAGAGATTGGACATTACATACTGGGATAAGGAGAGAAACATTACAGACTGGGACAAGGAGAGAAACATTACAGACTGGGATAAGGAGAGAAACATTACAGACTGGGACAAGGAGAGAAACATTACAGACTGGGATAAGGAGAGATTGGACATTACAGACTGGGACAAGGAGAGATTGGACATTACAGACTGGGACAAGGAGAGATTGGACATTACAGACTGGGACAAGGAGAGAAACATTACAGACTGGGATAAGGAGAGATTGGACATTACAGACTGGGACAAGGAGAGAAACATTACAGACTGGGATAAGGAGAGATTGGACATTACAGACTGGGATAAGGAGAGGGTGAACATTACAGACTGGGATAAGGAGAGATTGGACATTACAGACTGGGACAAGGAGAGAAACATTACAGACTGGGACAAGGAGAGAAACATTACAGACTGGGATAAGGAGAGATTGGACATTACAGACTGGGACAAGGAGAGGTTGGACATTACAGACTGGGATAAGGAGAGATTGGACATTACAGACTGGGTAAGGAGAGGTTGGACATTACAGACTGGGACAAGGAGAGATTGGACATTACAGACTGGGACAAGGAGAGATTGGACATTACAGACTGGGATAAGGAGAGATTGGACATTACAGACTGGGACAAGGAGAGGTTGGACATTACAGACTGGGATAAGGAGAGGTTGGACATTACAGACTGGGACAAGGAGAGATTGGACATTACAGACTGGGACAAGGAGAGAAACATTACAGACTGGGACAAGGAGAGATTGGACATTACAGACTGGGACAAGGAGAGATTGGACATTACAGACTGGGATAAGGAGAGAAACATTACAGACTGGGACAAGGCGAGAAACAATACAGACTGGGATAAGGAGAGATTGGACATTACAGACTGGGATAAGGAGAGAAACATTACAGACTGGGACAAGGAGAGAAACATTACAGACTGGGATAAGGAGAGATTGGACATTACAGACTGGGACAAGGAGAGATTGGACATTACAGACTGGGACAAGGAGAGGCTGGAAATTACCACGAATATGCCTGCCAACTAATCTGAGCATGCTCTGAGAACGCACCCTGGAATACCGTCCAGCCCCGCGGCCTTGCGAGTCCTGACCTGATTAAAAACCTTACGTCAGCCTGGAAGAGTGAGATCACCCAGTCCTCTGGGTCGGTGTGGCCCTCCCTCACTGTATGGTGTTGTTATTGTCAAAACGTGCATAAAATGCATTGAGCTGGTCTGGTAGAGAGATCACGTGTCGGTCTTCCTTTGTAATCCGTAATGGACTGTGGCTCATGCGACATGCAGCATAGCCTGTGAAATAGAAGGCCACGTTACTTCTATACTGTCCTTTTGCTCGTTTGATAACTCTGCAGAGGTTCTAGCGGGACTTGTTGTCCTTGTTCCTGTCCTCAGCCGTAGCCTCAGGGTTGTCTGTGATAGTCCTGTCCTTTAGTTTAGCTCCAACCTCAGTGTCAAACCAGGGCTTTTGATTGGGGAAGCAGCAAACCTTCAGTGTTGGGACAACGTCGCCGATGCATTTCCTTATGAAGCCGGTGACGGAGGTGTCAAACCAGGGCTTTTGATTGGGGAAGCAGCAAGCCTTCAGTGTTGGGACAACGTCCCCGATGCATTTCCTTATAAAGCCGGTGACGGAGGTGTCAAACCAGGGCTTTTGATTGGGGAAGCAGCAAATCTTCAGTGTTGGAACAACGTCGCCGATGCATTTCCTTATGAAGCCGGTGACGGAGGGGGTTAGCTCGTTGGTGTTATAGGTGGAGTTTCGGAACATATTCTAATCAGCGCTAGCAAAGCAGTTCTGTAGCATAATCTCTGATTCTGATGATCTATTCTCAATGGATTAAGTCACCAGGTACTTCCTGTTTGAGCTTCTGCAACTGACAACTGAGAACAACATGGAGGGCAGAGAATGTAAAACGCATTAATACCATCGTTGCTGAGTGAGTGGTGGACCGCAGTAAGGTGAGCACCATCTGGTAGGGTTTCCACTAGTTACCACAAACACAAAGTCAAAATTATCTTTTTGGTGTTCATTTAAGGTTCGGGTTAGGCATAAGGTTAGCCATGTGGTTAAGGTTAGGATTAAGGTTAGGGTTAGGTTTAAAATCACATTTTAAGAAGATCAATTGTAGAAATAGGTGGGCATTAAGACTTTATGGCTGTGGTATCTAGGTATGTCAGTAACCAGGAATGTGATAGATTGAACTGCAGTAATTCTTAGTGGTCATACACAGAACCACATCTGAATTGTGAATTCACATAATTGTATGATTTTTATTTACGTTTAAACGTTAAGAGAAATTGTACATTTCTCCCATCCCTATTGGATAGCCATGGGGGAGTGTCTTGACCAAAATACATGTTTCTGAAAAGCGGAGAATTTTGCTGTTACAAGCAAATCCTTGATCCAAGGTCATCCATCTTCTTGGCCAATGGAATGCAGGGAAGGGGTGGTCGGTTTTCCCTTCTCATTAATCTCACCAGGACTCTCCCTCTCCTGCCTCTGTAACGCCGGCATTTCCTCTTGGATTGCCTGAAAATTGGGTCGTAATTTCAGAAAGAGCCCAGGGCAGATAAGTCAAAGTTGAAGCTGGAATTGGGGACAGTAACTGACGATCTGATGTTCAAAAGTTCTTGCCGGTTATAAAAAAGGATAGCGAATACATTTCAGGAAAATAAAGTAAAGATAAATGGCAAAATAATTCCAAATAGCTCAGCTATCCAGTACAGTGCCATCTGTCTTCTCTCTGGTGTGTCTTTGTCGTAGGGGTGTTGTCACGTCCTGACCAGTAAAAGGGGTTATTTGTCATTGTAGTTTGGTCAGGGCGTGGCAGGGGGTGTTAGGGTTTTTGGTTTATGTTTTATGTTATCTATTTCTATGTGTTTATCTAGCTTTCTGTGTTAGTTTTGTCAATGACCTCCAATTAGAGGAAGCTGGTTGTTGTTGTCTCTAATTGGAGGCCATATTTAGTTGTGTTTGTTTTTACTTGTGTTTGTGGGTGGTTGTTTCCAGTATAGTCTGTGCACCTTACTGGACTGTTTTCGAAGTCTGTTTATTTTGTGATTAAGTGTTTTCTTTAATAAATAAGAAGATGAGCACTTTACCCGCTGCATTTTGGTCCCCTCCTTATGACACCTGTGACAGGTGTGGCCTAATGTTATGATAATGTCTCATTCATTAGGTAATTCATTATGGGATACAAAATATGGATCTATCTATATTCTACAGTAAACGGGGCACCACCTATCATTTAAGTTGATAAGAAACTTTTTTTAGCAAGAAGGGATAAACTGTACGTGTCACAATTATAATCTGAAGGTTCTGTAGAGTTCTTTTAATGACAAGTCAGATTCAAAATCTCAGAGACAGTGATATTATTTTATAACACGAAGAAGATTTATTATAAAAAAAAGGAAACAATTTCTTAGTATTTCAATCTCTGGTTGGATTACCAAACTTTCTTTCAGGGAGAAAAATGGAGAAGGTTCAAACCGTTCCGAGGTGGTGTATTCAGTTCCCGGGGTGGTGTATTCAGTTCCGGGGTGGTGTATTCAGTTCCCGGGGTGGTGTATTCAGTTCCAGGGTGGTGTATTCAGTTCCGGGGTGGTGTATTCAGTTCTGGGGTGGTGTATTCAGTTCCGGGGTGGTGTATTCAGTTCCGGGGTGGTGTATTCAGTTCTGGGGTGGTGTATTCAGTTCTGGGGTGATGTATTCCCGGGGTGGTGTATTCAGTTCCCGGGTGGTGTATTCAGTTCTGGGGTGGTGTATTCAGTTCCCGGGTGGTGTATTCAGTTCCCGGGTGGTGTATTCAGTTCTGGGGTGGTGTATTCAGTTCCGGGATGGTGTATTCAGTTCCCGGGTGGTATATTCAGTTCCCGGGGTGGTGTATTCAGTTCCAGGGTGGTGTATTCAGTCCCGGGGTGGTGTATTCAGTTCTGAGGTGGTGTATTCAGTTCCGGGGTGGGTGTATTCAGTTCCGGGGTGGTGTATTCAGTTCCCGGGGTGGTGTATTCAGTTCCCGGGGGGGTGTATTCAGTTCCCGGGGTGGTGTATTCAGTTCCGGGGTGGTGTATTCAGTTCCCGGGGTGGTGTATTCAGTTCCGGGGTGGTGTATTCAGTTCTAGGGTGGTGTATTCAGTTCCGGGGTGGTGTATTCAGTTCTGGGGTGGTGTATTCAGTTCTGGGGTGGTGTATTCAGTTCCCGGGGTGGTGTATTCAGTTCCCGGGTGGTGTATTCAGTTCCGGGGTGGTGTATTCAGTTCCCGGGTGGTGTATTCAGTTCCCGGGTGGTGTATTCAGTTCCGGGGTGGTGTATTCAGTTCCGGGGTGGTGTATTCAGTTCCGGGGTGGTGTATTCAGTTCCGGGGTGGTGTGGGGTGTATTCAGTTCCGGGGTGGTGTATTCAGTTCCGGGGTGGTGTATTCAGTTCCGGGGTGGTGTATTCAGTTCCCGGGTGGTGTATTCAGTTCCGGGGTGGTGTATTCAGTTCCCGGGGTGGTGTATTCAGTTCCGGGGTGGTGTATTCAGTTCCCGGGGTGGTGTATTCAGTTCCCGGGTGGTGTATTCAGTTCCGGGGTGGTGTATTCAGTTCCCGGGTGGTGTATTCAGTTCCGGGGTGGTGTATTCAGTTCCCGGGGTGGTGTATTCAGTTCCGGGGTGGTGTATTCAGTTCCGGGGTGGTGTATTCAGTTCCCGGGGTGGGGTATTCAGTTCCGGGGTGGTGTATTCAGTTCCGGAGTGGTGTATTCAGTTCTGGGGTGGTGTATTCAGTTCCTGGGGTGGTGTATTCAGTTCCCAGGGTGATGTATTCAGTTCCGGGTGGTGTATTCAGTTCCGGGGTGGTGTATTCGTCCAACTGAGATCAAAGTGAGAGCAGAGGACAATTGTTCAAATTCCAATATTGGTTTTTGGCCTCCACTCATTGAGATCAGGGATGATCAGTAAGCAAGAGCGCTTTCCAGTTACCAACTATGCTAACGTCTGAGCAAGAGTGCTCTCCAGTTACCAACTATGCTAACGTCTGAGCAGCAGAAGGATTTCCAGTTACCAACTATGCTAACGTCTGAGCAAGAGTGCTCTCCAGTTACCAACTATGCTAACGTCAGAGCAGCAGAAGGATTTCCAGTTACCAACTATGCTAACGTCTGAGCAGCAGAAGGATTTCCAGTTACCAACTATGCTAACGTCAGAGCAGCAGAAGGATTTCCAGTTAACAACTATGCTAACGTCTGAGCAGCAGAAGGATTTCCAGTTACCAACTATGCTAACGTCTGTGCAAGAGCGCTTCCCAGTTACCAACTATGCTAACGTCTGAGCAGCAGAAGGATTTCCAGTTACCAACTATGCTAACGTCTGAGCAGCAGAAGGATTTCCAGTTACCAACTATGCTAACGTCTGAGCAGCAGAAGGATTTCCAGTTACCAACTATGCTAACGTCTGAGCAGCAGAAGGATTTCCAGTTACCAACTATGCTAACGTCTGAGCAGCAGAAGGATTTCCAGTTAACAACTATGCTAACGTCTGAGCAGCAGAAGGATTTCCAGTTACCAACTATGCTAACGTCTGAGCAGCAGAAGGATATCCAGTTACCAACTATGCTAACGTCTGAGCAGCAGAAGGATTTCCAGTTACCAACTATGCTAACGTCTGAGCAGCAGAAGGATATCCAGTTACCAACTATGCTAACGTCTGAGCAGCAGAAGGATATCCAGTTAACAACTATGCTAACGTCTGAGCAGCAGAAGGATATCCAGTTACCAACTATGCTAACGTCTGAGCAGCAGAAGGATTTCCAGTTACCAACTATGCTAACGTCTGAGCAGCAGAAGGATTTCCAGTTACCAACTATGCTAACGTCTGAGCAGCAGAAGGATTTCGGTCGGCCGTGGTAATTATTTGTGCCACGCTTTTATAGTTCAGTTGGAATGGACAATGAGGGTGGGGCTAGTTGCTGAGTCTCCCTGCCTGATTGGCTGAAACCTTCCATGGTCTCTCTTGGCACGAGGTCACGCAGCCCCAGGAGGAGAGTCTCTTTCCTTAGGGAATTGAATATTGTTCCGTTATCGATGGATACATCCTTTGTACAACCGGGAAAGGTGGGTCATTGTTCAGGGCATAATGTTCCCTACGTAACGATACAAAACATGACATGTTCTCCTTGAAATACAGAGAAGTTATTCACAACAGGGAGAATGCACAATATAATTTCAAATGTCTACAGCACACAATGATCACAGTATGCACCAGTGCACTTCTTGCCTCACAGCCTTATGTAATGATTTCTCCCACACAGCAGGGTTTTTTGGTGTCCTTGTAGAGCAGGGCGAGCCATTTGGTGGGCCCCTGCTGTTACGGTGCCATCCTGTCCTGGATAGAATGTTTGAAGTGGATGTTCTGCCGTTTAATGGCCCTCTGGAGCATTATGTCGTGATCTGGAGTAGGTTGGGAAACGGGGGAGTGGCTGGGTTGTGTCATGTCTTTTCATCTCTACCGTTGTCATGCCGACGGGCGAGTAGATCTGTATTGGGTATGATCTACTGTTGTCATGCCGATGGGCAAGTAGATCTGTATTGGGTATGGTCTACTGTTGTCATGCCGATGGGCAAGTAGATCTGTATTGGGTATGGTCTACTGTTGTCATGCCGACGGGCGAGTAGATCTGTATTGGGTATGGTCTACTGTTGTCATGCCGATGGGCGAGTAGATCTGTATTGGGTATGGTCTACTGTTGTCATGCCGATGGGCGAGTAGATCTGTATTGGGTATGGTCTACCAACTGCAAGGCATTTGGAATTGGCCTGGTCTTTCGTCAGCACCACATCCCTACATTGGCATAAACACTTTGTGTAATTGTCCCACTGAAAAATGTAACTTTATCCCAGTAATCGGTTTTCAGAAGACGACGATGGGTTTTCCTCTAACTTCTCACCTCGTCTCCTTTTATATTTCTGTTGACCAACTCCCCAGTCCCTGATGACAAGCAAACCCATAATATAATGCTGCCACCACAATACTAATATATATGTTTATGCCAAAGACACACCAGAATGGCTTTCCAATGGGTGTTGAGTGTTCCTGGGTGGTCCAGTCTCAGTCCTGACTTAAATTTGCTTGAAAATCAGAGACAAGGTTTGAATAATGCTATCCATCCAATCCATGTCTCAGTTGTCTCAAGGCTTAAAAATCCTTATTTAACCTGTCTCCTCCCCTTCATCTACACTGATTGAAGTGGATTTAACAGGTGACATCAATAAGGGATCATAGCTTTCACCTGGATTATTCTGGTCAGTCTATGTTGTTGAAAGAGCAGGTGTTCCTAATGTTTTTTACACTCAGTGTATCTACAGTACCGGTCAAAAGTTTGGACAAACATACTCATTCCAGGGTTTTTCTTTATTTTTACTATTTTCTACAATGTAGAATAATAGTGAAGACATCAAAACTATGAAATAACACATATGGAATCATGTAGTAACCAAAATAGTGCTAAACAAATCAAAATATATTTTATATTTCAGATTCTTTAAAGTAGCCACCCTTTGCTCTTTGCCAGGGGTGAACAGGCAGTGGCTCGGGTGGTTGTTGTCCTTGATGATCTTTTTGGCCTTCCTGTGACATCGGGTGCTGTAGGTGTCCTGGAGGGCAGGTAGTTTGCCCTCGGTGATGTGTTGTGCAGATCGCACCACCCTCTGGAGAGCCTTGCGGTTGTGGGCGGTGCAGGTGCTGTACCAGGCAGTGATGCAGCCTGACAGGATGCTCTCAATTGTGCATCTGTAAAAGTTTGAGGGTTTTAGGTGACAAGACACATTTCTTCAGCCTCCTGAGGTTGAAGAGGCACTGTTGCGCTTTCTTCGCCACACTGTCTGTCTGGGTGGACCATTTCAGTTAGTCCATGATGTGTACACCAAGGAACTTAAAACTTTGACATGCTGACTGCAGCAATGTACACCAGAACAACTGCCAGAGAATCGAATGCTAATTTCTTTACCATAACCCGCTTACAATGCCGTTTTGGAGAAATTGTCAGTACACTACATATTCAAAAGTACACCCCTTCAAATTTGTGGATTCGTCTATTTCAGCCACACCCGTTGCTGACAGGAGTATAAAATCAAGCAGACAGCCATACAATCTCCATGGAAAAATATTGGCAGTAAAATGGCCTTACTGAAGAGCTCAGTGACTTTCAACGTGGCATCATCATAGGATGCCACCTTTCCAACAAGTCAGTTTGGCAAATTTCTGCTCTGCTAGAGCTGCCCCGATCAACTGTAAGTGCTGTTATTGTGAAGTGGGAACATCTAGGAGCAACAACGGCTCAGCCGCGAAGTGGTAGGCCACACAAGTTCATAGAACGGGACCACTGAGTGCTGAAGCACATAGCGCTTAAATATAATCTGTCCTCAGTTGCAACACTCACTACCGAGTTCCAAGCTGCCTCAAGAAGCAATGTCAGCACAATAACTGTTCGTCTGTTCATGAAGTGGGCTTCCATTGCCGAGCAGCCGCACACAAGCCTTAGATCACCATGCGCAATGCCAAGCATCAGCTGGAGGGGTGTAAAGCTCGACGCCATTGGACTCTGGAGCAGCGGAAACACGTTCTCTGGAATGATGAATCCCGCTTTACCAACTGGCAGTCTGACAAATCTGGGTTTGGCGGATGCCAGGAGGATGCTATCTGCCCCAATGCATATTGTAAAGTTTGGTGAAGGAGGAATAATGGTCTGGGGCTGTTTTTCATGGTTATTTCCGGTGAAGGGAAATCTTAATGCTACAGCATGACAATGCCCCCGTGCACAAAGCGAGGTCCATACAGTCATCAATCAAATGTATTTATAAAGCCCTTTTTACATTAGCAGATGCCACAAAGTGCTTATACAGATACCCAGCATAAAAACCCCAAACAGCAATCAATGCAGATGTTGAAGCACGGTGGCTAGGAAAAACTCCCTAGAAAGGCAGGAACCTAAGAAGAAACTTAGAGAGGAACCAGGCTCTGAGGGGTGGCCAGTCCTCTTCTGCCTGTACTGGGTAGAGAGGAACCAGGCTCTGAGGGGTGACCAGTCCTCTACTGGCTGTACTGGGTAGAGAGGAACCCGGCTCTGAGGGGTGGCCAGTCCTCTACTGGCTGTACTGGGTAGAGAGGAACCAGGCTCTGAGGGGTGGCCAGTCCTCTACTGGCTGTACTGGGTAGACCAGAGGAACCAGGCTCTGAGGGGTGGCCAGTCCTCTACTGACTGTACTGGGTAGACCAGAGGAACCAGGCTCTGAGGGGTGGCCAGTCCTCTTCTGGCTGTACTGGGTAGACCAGAGGAATCAGGCTCTGGGGGGTGGCCAGTCCTCTACTGGCTGTACTGGGTGGATATTAGAAGCGTGTATGGTCATTAAGGCCAGATTGTTTTTTAAGATGTTCAAACATTGGTAGGTGACCAGCAGGGTTAAAGAATATTCCCAGTGGTTGTAGAGGGTGCAACAGGTCAGCACATCAGGAGTAAATGATAATAATCCCAGTGGTTGTACAGGGTGCAACAGGTCAGCACCTCAGGAGTAAATGATAATAATCAAAGTGGTTGTACAGGGTGCAACAGATCAGCACCTCAGGAGTAAATTATAATAATCACAGTGGTTGTAGAGGGTGCAACAGGTCAGCACCTCAGGAGTAAATGATAATAATCACAGTGGTTGTAGAGGGAGCAACAGGTCAGCACCTCAGGAGTAAATGTCAGTTGGCTTTTCATAGCCGATCATTCCTTTATTTAACCAGGTAAGCTAGTGGAGAACAAGTTCTCATTTACAACTGCGACCTGGCCAAGATAAAGCAAAGCAGTGCGACACAAACAACAACACAGAGTTACAAATGGAATAAACAAGCGTACAGTCAATAACACAATAGCAAAAAGAAAGTCTATATACAGTGTGTGCAAATGGCGTGAGGAGGTAAGGCAATAAATAGGCCATAGTAGCGAAGTAATTACAATTTAGCAAATTAACACTGGAGTGATAGATGAGCAGATGATGGTGTGTAAGTAGTGATACTGGTGTGCAAAAGAGCAGAAGGTAAATAAAAACAATATGGGGATGAGGTAGGTAGATTGGGTGGGCTATTTACAGATGGACTATGTACAGCTGCAGAGATCGGTTAGCTGCTCAGGTAGCTGATGTTTAAAGTTAGTGAGGGAAATGTAAGTCTCCAGCTTCAGCGATTTTTGCAATTCGTTCCAGTCATTGGCAGCAGAGAACTGGAAGGAAAGGCGGCCAAAGGAGGTGTTGGCTTTGGGGATGAACAGTGAGATATACCTGCTGGAGCGCGTGCTATGGGTGGGGGGAGTCCGGGACAAGGACGCTCGTCCGGTAAACAGGTCAGGGTTCCAGAGCCGCAGGCAGAACAGTTGAAACTGAAGCAGCAGCACAACCAGGTTGACTGGAGACAATCAGGACTCATCAGGCCAGGTGGACCTGAGGCATGGTCCTAGGGCTCAGGTTCTCTAGGTGGGGAAGGGGTATAGAGAGAATTAGAGGGAGCAAACTTTACTTCACACAGGACACCAGATAAGACAGTGTCCCACTGACCCTAGCAGCCAAGCGCATAGACTATTGCAGCATAGATACTGGAGGCTGAGACGAGGGGACGACGACACTGTGGCCCCGTCTGACGATACCCCCGGACAGGGCCAACCAGGCAGGATATAACCCCACCCACTTTACCAACAGATCACCAACATACTACCCTGAGACAAGGCTGAGCCCACGAAGATCTCCTCCAGCGCACGAGCCCGAGGGGGGCGCATGACCGGACAGGAAGATCACATCAGTGACTCAACCCACTCAAGTCGAACACATCAAAGCCTGACACAATGTGAAGCACCTCTCCTAGGGGCGGCATGGAAGAGCACTAGTAAGCCAGTGACTCAGCCCCTGTAATAGGGTCAGAGGCAGAGAATCCCAGTGGAGAGAAGGAAGCCGACCAGGCAGAGACAGCAAAGGCAGGTCATCCTTCCAGTGCATTGCTGTTCACCTTCACACTCCTGGCCCAGACTGCACACCCCTGGCCCAGCAGGACCTACTGAAGAGATGATTCTTCAGTAAAGACTTAAAGGTCAAGACCAAATCTGCGTCTCTCACATGGATAGGCAGACCATTCCATAAAAATGGAGCTCTATAGTAGAAAGACCTGCCTCCAGCTGTTTGCTTAGAAATTCTAGGGACAATAAGGAGTCCTGCATCTTGTGACCGTCGCGTACGTGTAGGTATGTACAGCAGGACCAAATTGGAGAGATAGGTAGGAGCAAGTACATGTAATGCTTTGTAGGTTAGCAGTAAAACCTTGAAATCAGCTCTATCCTTAACAGGAAGTCAGTGTAGAGGCTGGAGTTATATGATCTAGTCAAGATTCAAGCAGCCGTATTTAGCACTAACTGAAGTTTATTTAGTGCTTTATCCGAGTAGCCAGAGAAACTAGAGAATTGCAGTAGTCTAATCTAGAAGTGACAAAAGCATGGATTAGCTTTTCTGCATCATTATTGGACAAAAAATCTCAGACGTTTGCAATGTTACGAAGATGGAAAAACTGCCCTTGAAATATTCTTGATATGTACGTCAAAGGAGAGATCAGGGTGCAGAGTAACACAGGTCCTTCACAGTTTTATTTGAGACCTGTACAACCATCAAGATGAATTGTCAGATCCAACAGCAGATCTCTTTGTTTCTTGGGATCTAGAACTAGCATCTCTGGTTTGTCTGAGTTTAAAAGTAAAACATTTGTTGCTATCCACTTCCTTATATCTGAAACGTAGGCTTCCAAGGTAGGCAATTTTGGCGCTTCACCATGTTCATTGAAATGTACAGCTGTGTGTCGTCCACACAGCAGTGAAAGTTGACACTGTGTTTCTGAGTGACATCACCAAGAGGCAGAATATATAGTGATAACAGTAGTGGTCCTAAAACAGAACCTTGAGGAACACCGAAACTTACAATTGATTTGTCAGATGACAAACCATCCACAGAGACAAACTCTAATCTTTCCAACGGATACGACCTAAACCACACAAGAACTTGTTTTTGTAGACCAATTAGGATTTGTTGATCAATGGTGTCAAAAGCAGCACTAAGGTCAAATGCAAAGCCTTGGTCTGACGCCATTAAAAGGTAATTTACCACCTTCACGAGTGCAGTCTAGACTGAAGCATTTTGTATACATTATTTGTCTTCAGGAAGGCAGTAAGTTGCTGCACAACAGCTTTTTCAAAAAATGTTGAGAGGAATGGGAGATTTGATATACCGTAGGCCTTGAAATACATCTACAGGTACACCTCCAATTGACTAAAATGATGTCAATTAGCCTATCAGAAGCTTCTAAAGCCATGACATCATTTTCTGGAATTTTCCAAGCTGTTTAAAGGCACAGTCAACTTAGTGTATGTACACTTCTGACCCACTGGAATTGTGATACAGTGAATTATAAGTGAAGTAATCTGTCTGTAAACAATTGTTAGAAAAATGACTTGTGTCATGCACAAAGTAGATGTCCTAACAGACTTGACAAAACTATAGTTTGTTAACAAGAAATGTGTGGAGTGGTTGAAAAACGAGTTTTAATGACTCCAACCTAAGTGTATGTAAACGTCCCACTTCCACTGTATGTTGTTATAGTATATATATATATATTATTGTATGTTGTTATAGTTGGCTACACCACCAGTGATCTGGTCTTCATGTGGATGGCAGACCCAGTGATATATATGGTGTTATTGTATATATATATTATTATATTATTATTGTATGTTGTTATAGTATATTTATATTATTATTGTATGTTGTTATAGTTGGCTACACAACCAGTGATCTGGTCTTCATGTGGATGGCAGACCCAGTGCAGATGGATGAAATCGCTCTGCCTCAGTTTGACATCAAACAGCAAGAGATCGAGTACGGAAACTGCACCAAATTCTACCAAGGAACAGGTACCACACACACACACACACACACACACACACACACACACACACACACACACACACACACACACACACACACACACACACACACCTGCCAGTACTGCAAATACTTGAATAGGGCACTGAACATTGCTATCTTCTTAAAGATGTAGGCTTGTTATGAAGAACCCTAACCGTGTGTGTGTGTGTGTGTGTGTGTGTGTGTGTGTAGGTTACTACACCTGTGTGGAGGTGATCTTTACATTAAGGAGACAGGTGGGCTTCTATATGATGGGAGTCTACGCCCCCACCCTTCTCATCGTGGTTCTCTCCTGGCTGTCCTTCTGGATCAACCCTGATGCCAGCGCTGCCAGGGTTCCTCTGGGTATGATCTGTAACCTTTAACCCTTCTGGATCAACCCTGATGCCAGCGCTGCCAGGGTTCCTCTGGGTATGATCTGTAACCTTTAACCCTTCTGGATCAACCCTGATGCCAGCGCTGCCAGGGTTCCTCTGGGTATGATCTGTAACCTTTAACCCTAACCCTTCTGGATCAGCCCTGATGCCAGCGCTGCCAGGGTTCCTCTGGGTATGATCTGTAACCTTTAACCCTAACCCTTCAGGATCAGCCCTGATGCCAGCGCTGCCAGGGTTCCTCTGCTGGGTATGATCTGTAACCTTTAACCCTTCTGGATCAGCCCTGATGCCAGCGCTGCCAGGGTTCCTCTGGGTATGATCTGTAACCTTTAACCCTAACCCTTCTGGATCAGCCCTGATGCCAGCGCTGCCAGGGTTCCTCTGGGTATGATCTGTAACCTTTAACCCTAACCCTTCTGGATCAACCCTGATGCCAGGGTTCCTCTGGGTATGATCTTTAACCTTTAACCCTAACCCTTCTGGATCAACCCTGATGCCAGGGTTCCTCTGGGTATGATCTTTAACCTTTAACCCTAACCCTTCTGGATCAGCCCTGATGCCAGGGTTCCTCTGGGTATGATCTTTAACCTTTAACCCTAACCCTTCTGGATCAGCCCTGATGCCAGCGCTGCCAGGGTTCCTCTGGGTATGATCTGTAACCTTTAACCCTACCGTGGAAGAGGTTTGTTCTGTCTGTTTGTAGGCTCAGTCTATCTATCTATCCATCCGTCCCTGTCCATCCGTCCATCTGTCCATTCATCCAGAGCGCTGTCAGCAGGTCAGTCTGGGGACACCAGGAGACGATCATGACATCATCACAATATGATATCACGTCATCATCACAATATGATATCACAACATCATCACAATATGATATCGCGACATCATCACAATATGATATCGCGACATCATCACAATATGTTATCACGACATCATCACAATATGATATCACGTCATCATCACAATATGATATCACGACATCATCACAATATGATATCACGACATCATCACAATATGATATCACGACATCATCACAATATGATATCACGACATCATCACAATATGATATCACGACATCATCACAATATGGTATCACGTCATCATCACAATATGATATCACGACTTCATCACAATATGATATCACGACATCATCACAATATGATATCACGACATCATCACAATATGGTATCACGTCATCATCACAATATGATATCACGACATCACAATATGATATCACAATAAGAAATCATAAAATTACATCATCATACCATGACATCAATGGATATGTCTGTCTGTCTGTCTCTGATGTCGCTGTCTGTCTTTCTGCCTCGAATGCCTCTGTCTGTCTGTCTTTCTGTCTCGAATGCCTCTGTCTGTCTGTCTTTCTATCTCCAATGTCTTTGTCTGTCTGTCTCTAATGTGCCTTTCTGTCTGTCTCTAATGGGTCTTTCTGTCTGTCTCTAATTTATATGTCTGTCTCTCTAGGTATCCTGTCTGTCCTGTCCCTGTCCAGTGAGTCCATGTCTCTGGCGTCAGCGCTTCCTAAGGTCTCCTATGTGAAGGCGATAGACATCTGGCTCATCGCATGTCTGCTGTTCGGCTTCGCTTCACTGGTGGAGTATGCAGTGGTACAGGTCAGAGACACAGACACACAAACACCTGTGTGTTTACATGGTGTGTGGAAGTCTCTTTTTGGAATCACAATTCAATTCAATGAAATAACAAAAACTCTCCCTGTTTCTCTCTCTCTGTCTGTCCGTCTCTCTCGCTCTCTCTCTCTCTCTCTCTCTCTCTCTCTGTGTCCCTCTCTCCCTCTCTCCCTCCCTCCCTCGCTCCTTCCTTCCTTCCCTCCCTCCCTGCCTCCCTCCCTCCTTCCTTCCTTCCTTCCTTCCTTCCTTCCTTCCTTCCTTCCTTCCTCCTTCCTTCCTTCCTTCCTTCCTTCCTTCCTTCCTTCCTTCCTTCCTTCCTTCCTTCCTTCCTTCCTTCCTTCCCTCCCTCCCTCCCTCCCTCCCTCCCTCCTTCCTTCCTTCCTTCCCTCCCTCCCTCCCTCCCTCCCTCCCTCCCTCCCTCCCTCCCTCCTTCCTTCCTTCCTTCCCTCCCTCCCTCCCTCCCTCCCTCCCTCCTTCCTTCCTTCCTCCCTCCTTCCTTCCTTCCTTCCTTCCTTCCCTCCCTCCCTCCCTCCCTCCCTCCCTCCCTCCCTCCCTCCCTCCCTCCCTCCCTCCCTCCCTCCCTCCCTCCTTCCTTCCTTCCTTCCCTCCCTCCCTCCCTCCCTCCCTCCCTCCCTCCCTCCTTCCTTCCTTCCTTCCCTCCCTCCCTCCCTCCCTCCCTCCCTGCCTCCCTCCCTCCTTCCCTCCTTCCCTCCAGGTCATGTTAAACAGCCCTAGGCGTATAGAAGAGGAGAAGTCTAAGATGGCATCTAAAGAGAAGGCTCTGAGAGAGAAAGAGGGGAAGAAGACTCCTTCTAAAACGAACACTGTCAACGGGACCGGAGGAACACCCATTCATCACGTTAGCACTCTGCAGGCAAGACTACTCTACCGTGTGGGGGTCTAGAGAGGAGATGGGTATACTGTAATTACAGTAGAGTCTCGTTAGGCAGCTCAGGGCCCTGACTTCATAACTCTACCGTGTGTGTGTGTGTGTGTGTGTGTGTGTGTGTGTGTGTGTGTGTGTGTGTGTCTGTTCCGTGTGCCCGTGTGTGTGTGTTCACAGGGGCGTCATGCACCCCAAATATCTGAGGGGGCACAAAGTACATGAGGACATTTGGGGAGTGTTCCGGAGGGTAGGGAGGGGGGGGTAGGCCCCCTGTCCTGAAGTTGAAGAATTTAGTATTTTTCAAACACCTGAAACACATTTTTCATGCAATCAAGACCCATAATCATTATGGTTAATTCTGTGTCAAAAATATTGACATGTATATATATATATATATATACACATGTTGTAAGTGCTGGCTTTTCTAAAGTCTACCAACCTTGCCAGCAGGCATGCCAGCTAAGATAGTTAGACAAGCTACTCCAACTTGACTGATAGCCTAAAATGGCTTCATGGTAGCTAGTGTCGTGTCTTTGGCTATGCCGGATTAAGTGATATGACATGCTATTCTATAAAATTCTTTCTCTGTAATTAATATTACTTGATTAAGCTAATCATGTAAATGTAATTAACTACAAAGTCGGGGCACCACGGAAGAACGTTTATAGAGCTGTTATCTTCCGAATAAACTCTTAAAATACTTAGTAATATTTTACATCGATAGCCGTCATCTTAATCATCTTATTTTCAGTCTCATAATGAAAGTTGAAAATTCTTGGTTATCTTCACGAACCCTGGCTAACAAGTTGAATCAGCAATACAAAATTGGGTTTAATTATTTATTTACTAAATACCTAACTAATCACACAGAATTACATACACAGAATACAAATTATGTGATACAGAAACCCCCCTGGTGGACGGAGCCGACATGGCGGCTTGTTACACAAAGAAAGGGGGTTGGGCTTGAATGAAAGAGCGGGAAGACTGAGGAACAAAGAAACAGCTATGCTATCGTAAATACATTATCTTATGCATTCTAAATTACCGCCCATTTGGAAAAGGAAAATGGAATAAATATTTACTCTGAGCTGCACTTCGGTAGATTGGTCGTAGATGCTGGCCGGGTTGCCCAAGAGAGATCTTCCTGTCCTTGGAAGAATGCCTCTGGTGGTAAAATGGATACGTTGTGGTATCTTCGTCTGTGTTAGACTGGATCTATTGTCTGTCCTTTCCTAGCCCATGTCTACAGCAGCCGGTGCTAACTCAACGGCTAGGAAGTATCACTTCTGTAGTGAATAAGCGTTCAAAGTTCATACCATTCACAACCAAAGCTCACGCCGAGGTTGGCTTAGTTCTGTACTTGACATGTGTGTCCCTTTAACGCAGAGGCTGCAGACCTCACGTAGTGGAACTCTGTTTACATTGTGTCATTGTCTTATATAGTGGCGAGGGGAGGAGGGTGTGTTTCATCGTTTATAACCCCTGTCTCTTCCACTGATCAAGCAGGGCACTTTCCTTATGAAAACCCAATTCTCTCAATTGGAAGCTAAAATTACATTTAATCTCCTAACAAACAATTTCAATATCAAACATTTCAATTGCATAACAATTCCATGTGACTCTGATAACTAGAATGTGTAGACTTTCCCAGGTACAGTTTATGTCGTCCTGTCATCAGTCATAATGTCTCAGATGACAACCGAACTGACATCCAAACTCATTACGTTCCAACGCATATTTCCAACTGGTTCTATTACTGAAATATGGTTCCTTTCCCCCATTTGTTTGATGTTCCCAGACTCTATATTTAACAAAGGCTATTCAACAGTCCCTCAGTAGGGTCAGAAAGAGAGGGGAAGGGAGAAAGGTATTTATTGGGGGGTCATAAACCTTACCCACAGGCCATCATGACACTAGTTATTAGGTTGGGAGATTAGAAACCTGTCTGGGCTAGCTAAAGCCAACACCATACAATTGCTTGTGTGTGTGCGTGTGCGCATTGAGAGTTAAGGTCATACATAATCAGTGAGTCAGAATCCTCTCTCTCAATTTAATTACATTAAATTCAAGGGTCTTTATTGGAAAGGAAAACATATGTTTACATTGCCAAAGCAAGTGAAATGGAAAAGTGAAAAACAATGAAAAGTGAACAGTAAATATTACACTCAAAAGTTCCATAATAATAGAGACATTTCAGATGTCATATCATGTCTATATACAGTGTTGTAACGATGTGCAAATAGTTAAAATACAAAAGGGAAAATAAATAAACATTTATTTAACTAGGCAAGTCAGTTAAGAACAAATGCTTATTTACATTGACGGCCTACCCCGGCCAAACCCAGACAACTGTGCGCCGCCCTATAGGACTACCGATCACGGCCAGATATGATGCAGCCTGGATTCAAACCAGGTACTGCAGTGATGCCTCTTGCAGTGAAATGCAGTCTTCTTAGACCACTGCGCCACTCGGGTGGTATTTACAAAGGTTTTTGTTGTTCAGAGGTTGCCCTTTTGTTGTTGCAACAGGTCACAACTCTTGCTGCTGTGATGGTACAAACATTATTTGGCACAGAAAACAGTATTAAGGGCAAGAAGGTAGAGACAACAATACATCACTGCTGTAGACCCTCCTGGGTTGGGAACAGAAGATCTATCTCCTGCTGTAGACCCTCCTGGGTTGGGAACAGAAGATCTATCTGCTGCTGTAGACCCTCCTGGGTTGGGAACAGAAGATCTATCTGCTGCTGTAGACCCTCCTGGGTTGTGAACAGAAGATCTATCTGCTGCCCTCCTGGGTTGGGAACAGAAGATCTATCTGCTGCCCTCCTGGGTTGGGAACAGAAGATCTATCTGCTGCCCTCCTGGGTTGGGAACAGAAGATCTATCTGCTGCTGTCAGCCCTCCTGGGTTGGGAACAGAAGATCTATCTGCTGCTGTAGACCCTCCTGGGTTGGGAACAGGAGATCTATCTGCTGCTGTAGACCCTCCTGGGTTGGGAACAGAAGATCTATCTGCTGCTGTCAGCCCTCCTGGGTTGGGAACAGGAGATATATCTGCTGCCCTCCTGGGATGGGAATAGAAGATCTATCTGCTGCTGTAGACCCTCCTGGGTTGGGAACAGGAGATCTATCTACTGCCCTCCTGGGTTGGGAACAGAAGATCTATCTGCTGCTGTAGGCCCTCCTGGGTTGGGAACAGAAGGTCTATCTGCTGCTGTAGACCCTCCTGGGTTGGGAACAGAAGATCTATCTGCTGCTGTATACCCTCCTGGGTTGGGAACAGAAGGTCTATCTGCTGCTGTAGACCCTCCTGGGTTAGGAACAGAAGATCTATCTGCTGCTGTAGACCCTCCTGGGTTGGGAACAGAATATCTATCTGCTGCTGTAGACCCTCCTGGGTTGGGAACAGGAGATCTATCTGCTGCTGTAGACCCTCCTGGGTTGGGAACAGAAGATCTAACTGCTTCCCTCCTGGGTTGGGAACAGAAGATCTATCTGCTTCCCTCCTGGGTTGGGAACAGAAGATCTATCTGCTGCCCTCCTGGGTTGGGAACAGGAGATCTATCTGCTGCTGTAGGCCCTCCTGGGTTGGGAACAGAAGGTCTATCTGCTGCTGTAGTCCCTCCTGGGTTGGGAATAGAAGATATATCTGCTGCTGTAGACCCTCCTGGGTTGGGAACAGAAGGTCTATCTGCTGCTGTAGCCCCTCCTGGGTTGGGAATATAAGATATATCTGCTGCTGTAGACCCTCCTGGGTTGGGAACAGAAGGTCTATCTGCTGCTGTCAGCCCTCCTGGGTTGGGAACAGAAGATCTATCTGCTGCTGTAGACCCTCCTGGGTTGGGAACATAAGATATATCTGCTGCTGTAGACCCTCCTGGGTTGGGAACAGGAGATCTATCTGCTGCTGTAAACCCTCCTGGGTTGGGAACAGAATATCTATCTGCTGCTGTAGACCCTCCTGGGTTGGGAACAGAATATCTATCTGCTGCCTTCCTGGGTTGGGAACAGAAGATCTATCTGCTGCTGTAGGCCCTCCTGGGTTGGGAACAGAAGATATACCTGCTGCTGTAGACCCTCCTGGGTTGGGAACAGAATATCTATCTGCTGCTGTCAGCCCTCCTGGGTTGGGAACAGAATATCTATCTGCTGCTGTCAGCCCTCCTGGGTTGGGAACAGAATATATATCTGCTGCTGTAGACCCTCCTGGGTTGGGAACAGAATATCTATCTGCTGCTGTAGACCCTCCTGGGTTGGGAGCAGATGATCTATCTGCTGCTGTAGACCCTCCTGGGTTGGGAACAGAAGATCTATCTGCTGCTGTCAGCCCTCCTGGGTTGGGAACAGAAGATCTATCTGCTGCCCTCCTGGGTTGGGAACAGAAGATCTATATGCTGCTGTAGACCCTCCTGGGTTGGGAACAGAAGATCTATCTGCTGCTGTAGACCCCCCTGGGTTGGGAACAGGAGATCTATCTGCTGCTGTAGACCCTCCTGGGTTGGGAACAGGAGATCTATCTGCTGCTGTAGACCCTCCTGGGTTGGGAACAGAAGTTCTATCTGTGCCCTCCTGGGTTGGGAACAGAAGATCCATCTGCTGCTGTAGACCCTCCTGGGTTGGGAACAGGAGACCTATCTGCTGCTGTAGACCCTCCTGGGTTGGGAACAGAAGATCTATCTGCTGCTGTAGACCCTCCTGGGTTGGGAACAGAAGATCTATCTGCTGCTGTATGCTGCTGTAGACCCTCCTGGGTTGGGAACAGAATATCTATCTGCTGCTGTAGACCCTCCTGGGTTGGGAACAGAAGATCTATCTGCTGCTGTAGGCCCTCCTGGGTTGGGAACAGATGATCTATCTGCTGCTGTAGACCCTCCTGGGTTGGGAACAGAATATCTATCTGCTGCTGTAGACCCTCCTGGGTTGGGAGCAGAATATCTATCTGCTGCTGTAGACTCTCCTGGGTTGGGAACAGAAGATCTATCTGCTGCTGTCAGCCCTCCTGGGTTGGGAACAGAAGATCTATCTGCTGCCCTCCTGGGTTGGGAACAGAAGATCTATATGCTGCTGTAGACCCTCCTGGGTTGGGAACAGAAGATCTATCTGCTGCTGTAGACCCCCCTGGGTTGGGAACAGGAGATCTATCTGCTGCTGTAGACCCTCCTGGGTTGGGAACAGGCGATCTATCTGCTGCTGTAGACCCTCCTGGGTTGGGAACTGAAGATCTATCTGCTGCCCTCCTGGGTTGGGAACAGAAGATCTATCGGCTTCCCTCCTCGGTTGGGAACAGAAGATCTATCTGCTTCCCTCCTGGGTTGGGAACAGAAGATCTATCTGCTGCCCTCCTGGGTTGGGAACAGGAGATCTATCTGTTGCTGTAGACCCTCCTGGATTGGGAACAGAAGATCTATCTGCTGCTGTAGGCCCTCCTGGGTTGGGAACAGAAGGTCTATCTGCTGCTGTAGTCCCTCCTGGGTTGGGAACAGAAGATCTATCTGCTGCTGTAGGCCCTCCTGGGTTGGGAACAGAAGGTCTATCTGCTGCTGTAGTCCCTCCTGGGTTGGGAACAGAAGATATATCTGCTGCTGTAGACCCTCCTGGGTTGGTAACAGAAGGTCTATCTGCTGCTGTAGGCCCTCCTGGGTTGGGAACAGAAGATCTATCTGCTGCTGTAGACCCTCCTGGGTTGGGAACAGAATATCTATCTACTGCCTTCCTGGGTTGAAAACAGAAAATCTATCTGCTACTGTAGGCCCTCCTGGGTTGGGAACAAAAGATATACCTGCTGCTGTAGACCCTCCTGGGTTGGGAACAGAATATCTATCTGCTGCTGTCAGCCCTCCTGGGTTGGGAACAGAATATCTATCTGCTGCTGTCAGCCCTCCTGGGTTGGGAACAGAATATCTATCTGCTGCTGTAGACCCTCCTGGGTTGGGAACAGAAGATCTATCTGCTGCTGTAGGCCCTCCTTGGTTGGGAACAGAAGATCTATCTGCTGCTGTAGACCCTCCTGGGTTGGGAACAGAATATCTATCTGCTGCTGTAGACCCTCCTGGGTTGGGAGCAGAAGATCTATCTGCTGCTGTAGACCCTCCTGGGTTGGGAACAGAAGATCTATCTGCTGCTGTCAGCCCTCCTGGGTTGGGAACAGAAGATATATCTGCTGCCCTCCTGGGTTGGGAACAGAAGATCTATCTGCTGCTGTAGACCCTCCTGGGTTGGGAACAGAAGATCTATCTGCTGCTGTAGACTCCCCTGGGTTGGGAACAGAAGATCTATCTGCTGCCCTCCTGGGTTGGGAACAGAAGATCTATCTGCTTCCCTCCTAGGTTGGGAACAGAATATCTATCTGCTTCCCTCCTGGGTTGGGAACAGAAGATCTATCTGCTGCCCTCCTGGGTTGGGAACAGGAGATCTATCTGTTGCTGTAGACCCTCCTGGATTGGGAACAGAAGATCTATCTGCTGCTGTAGGCCCTCCTGGGTTGGGAACAGAAGGTCTATCTGCTGCTGTAGTCCCTCCTGGGTTGGGAACAGACGATATATCTGCTGCTGTAGACCCTCCTGGGTTGGGAACAGAAGATATATCTGCTGCTGTAGGCCCTCCTGGGTTGGGAACAGAAGATCTATCTGCTGCTGTAGACCCTCCTGGGTTGGGAACAGAATATCTATCTGCTGCTGTAGACCCTCCTGGGTTGGGAGCAGAAGATCTATCTGCTGCTGTAGGCCCTCCTGGGTTGGGAACAGAAGGTCTATCTGCTGCTGTAGTCCCTCCTGGGTTGGGAACAGAAGGTCTATCTGCTGCTGTAGGCCCTCCTGGGTTGCGAACAGAAGATCTATCTGCTGTTGTAGACCCTCCTGGGTTGGGAACAGAATATCTATCTACTGCCTTCCTGGGTTGGGAACAGAAGATCTATCTGCTACTGTAGGCCCTCCTGGGTTGGGAACAAAAGATATACCTGCTGCTGTAGACCCTCCTGGGTTGGGAACAGAATATCTATCTGCTGCTGTCAGCCCTCCTGGGTTGGGAACAGAATATCTATCTGCTGCTGTCAGCCCTCCTGGGTTGGGAACAGAATATCTATCTGCTGCTGTAGACCCTCCTGGGTTGGGAACAGAAGATCTATCTGCTGCTGTAGGCCCTCCTTGGTTGGGAACAGAAGATCTATCTGCTGCTGTAGACCCTCCTGGGTTGGGAACAGAATATCTATCTGCTGCTGTAGACCCTCCTGGGTTGGGAGCAGAAGATCTATCTGCTGCTGTAGACCCTCCTGGGTTGGGAACAGAAGATCTATCTGCTGCTGTCAGCCCTCCTGGGTTGGGAACAGAAGATATATCTGCTGCCCTCCTGGGTTGGGAACAGAAGATCTATCTGCTGCTGTAGACCCTCCTGGGTTGTGAACAGAAGATCTATCTGCTGCTGTAGACTCCCCTGGGTTGGGAACAGGAGATCTCTCTGCTGCTGTAGACCCTCCTGGGTTGGGAACAGGAGATCTATCTGCTGCTGTAGACCCTCCTGGGTTGGGAACAGAAGATCTATCTGCTGCCCTCCTGGGTTGGGAACAGAAGATCTATCTGCTTCCCTCCTGGGTTGGGAACAGAATATCTATCTGCTTCCCTCCTGGGTTGGGAACAGAAGATCTATCTGCTGCCCTCCTGGGTTGGGAACAGGAGATCTATCTGTTGCTGTAGACCCTCCTGGATTGGGAACAGAAGATCTATCTGCTGCTGTAGGCCCTCCTGGGTTGGGAACAGAAGGTCTATCTGCTGCTGTAGGCCCTCCTGGGTTGGGAACAGACGATATATCTGCTGCTGTAGACCCTCCTGGGTTGGGAACAGAAGATCTATCTGCTGCTGTAGGCCCTCCTGGGTTGGGAACAGAAGATCTATCTGCTGCTGTAGACCCTCCTGGGTTGGGAACAGAATATCTATCTGCTGCTGTAGACCCTCCTGGGTTGGGAGCAGAAGATCTATCTGCTGCTGTAGACCCTCCTGGGTTGGGAACAGAAGATCTATCTGCTGCTGTCAGCCCTCCTGGGTTGGGAACAGAAGATCTATCTGCTGCCCTCCTGGGTTGGGAACAGAAGATCTATCTGCTGCTGTAGACCCTCCTGGGTTGGGAACAGAAGATCTATCTGCTGCTGTAGACTCCCCTGGGTTGGGAACAGGAGATCTATCTGCTGCTGTAGACCCTCCTGGGTTGGGAACAGGAGATCTGTCTGCTGCTGTAGACCCTCCTGTGTTGGGAACAGAAGATCTATCTGCTGCCCTCCTGTGTTGGGAACAGAAGATCTATCTGCTTCCCTCCTGGGTTGGGAACAGAAGATCTATCTGCTTCCCTCCTGGGTTGGGAACAGAAGATCTATCTGGTGCCCTCCTGGGATGGGAACAGGAGATCTATCTGTTGCTGTAGACCCTCCTGGATTGGGAACAGAAGATCTATCTGCTGCTGTAGGCACTCCTGGGTTGGGAACAGAAGGTCTATCTGCTGCTGTAGGCCCTCCTGGGTTGGGAACAGAAGATATATCTGCTGCTGTAGACCCTCCTGGGTTGGGAACAGAAGGTCTATCTGCTGCTGTAGTCCCTCCTGGGTTGGGAACAGAAGATCTATCTGCTGCTGTAGACCCTCCTGGGTTGGGAACAGAAGATATATCTGCTGCTGTAGACCCTCCTGGGTTCGGAACAGAAGATCTATCTGCTGCTGTAGACCCTCCTGGGTTGGGAACAGAAGATCTATCTGCTGCTGTAGACCCTCCTGGGTTGGGAACAGGAGATCTATCTGCTGCTGTAGACCCTCCTGGGTTGGGAACAGAAGATCTATCTGCTGCTGTAGACCCTCCTGGGTTGGGAACAGAATATCTATCTGCTGCCTTCCTGGGTTGGGAACAGAAGATCTATCTGCTGCTGTAGGCCCTCCTGGGTTGGGAACAGAAGATATACCTGCTGCTGTAGACCCTCCTGGGTTGGGAACAGAATATCTATCTGCTGCTGTCAGCCCTCCTGGGTTGGGAACAGAATATCTATCTGCTGCTGTCAGCCCTCCTGGGTTGGGAACAGAATATCTATCTGCTGCTGTAGACCCTCCTGGGTTGGGAACAGAAGATCTATCTGCTGCCCTCCTGGGTTGGGAACAGAAGATCTATCTGCTGCTGTAGACCCTCCTGGGTTGGGAACAGGAGACCTATCAGCTGCTGTAGACCCTCCTGGGTTGGGAACAGAAGATCTATCTGCTGCTGTAGACCCCCCTGGGTTGGGAACAGGAGATCTATCTGCTGCTGTAGACCCTCCTGGGTTGGGAACAGGAGATATATCTGCTGCTGTAGACCCTCCTGGGTTGGGAACAGAAGATCTATCTGCTGCCCTCCTGGGTTGGGAACAGAAGATCTATCTGCTGCTGTAGACCCTCCTGGGTTGGGAACAGGAGACCTATCTGCTGCTGTAGACCCTCCTGGGTTGGGAACAGAAGATCTATCTGCTGCTGTAGACCCTCCTGGGTTGGGAACAGAAGATCTATCTGCTGCTGTAGACCCTCCTGGGTTGGGAACAGAAGATCTATCTGCTGCTGTAGACCCTCCTGGGTTGGGAACAGGAGATCTACCTGCTGCTGTAGACCCTCCTGGGTTGGGAACAGGAGATCTATCTGCTGCTGTAGACCCTCCTGGGTTGGGAACAGAATATCTATCTGCTGCTGTAGACCCTCCTGGGTTGGGAACAGAATATCTATCTGCTGCCTTCCTGGGTTGGGAACAGAAGATCTATCTGCTGCTGTAGGCCTCCTGGGTTGGGAACAGAAGATATACCTGCTGCTGTAGACCCTCCTGGGTTGGGAACAGAATATCTATCTGCTGCTGTCAGCCCTCCTGGGTTGGGATCAGAATATCTATCTGCTGCTGTCAGCCCTCCTGGGTTGGGAACAGAATATCTATCTGCTGCTGTAGACCCTCCTGGGTTGGGAACAGAAGATCTATCTGCTGCCCTCCTGGGTTGGGAACAGAAGATCTATCTGCTGCTGTAGACCCTCCTGGGTTGGGAACAGGAGACCTATCTGCTGCTGTAGACCCTCCTGGGTTGGGAACAGAAGATCTATCTGCTGCTGTAGACCCTCCTGGGTTGGGAACAGGAGATCTATCTGCTGCTGTAGACCCTCCTGGGTTGGGAACAGGAGATCTATCTGCTGCTGTAGACCCTCCTGGGTTGGGAACAGAAGATCTATCTGCTGCCCTCCTGGGTTGGGAACAGAAGATCTAGCTGCTGCTGTAGACCCTCCTGGGTTGGGAACAGGAGACCTATCTGCTGCTGTAGACCCTCCTGGGTTGGGAACAGAAGATCTATCTGCTGCTGTAGACCCTCCTGGGTTGGGAACAGAAGATCTATCTGCTGCTGTAGACCCTCCTGGGTTGGGAACAGAAGATCTATCTGCTGCTGTAGACCCTCCTGGGTTGGGAACAGGAGATCTACCTGCTGCTGTAGACCCTCCTGGTTTGGGAACAGGAGATCTATCTGCTGCTGTAGACCTTCCTGGGTTGGGAACAGGAGATCTATCTGTTGCTGTAGACCCTCCTGGGTTGGGAACAAGAGATCTATCTGCTGCTGTCAGCCCTCCTGGGTTGGGAACAGAAGGTCTATCTGCTGCTTTAGACCCTCCTGGGTTGGGAACAGGAGATCTATCTGTTGCTGTAGTCCCTCCTGGGTTGGGAACAGGAGATCTATCTGCTGCTGTCAGCCCTCCTGGGTTGGGAACAGAAGGTCTATCTGCTGCTGTAGACCCTCCTGGGTTGGGAACAGAAGATATATCTGCTGCTGTAGGCCCTCCTGGGTTGGGAACAGAAGATCTATCTGCTGCTGTAGACCCTCCTGGGTTGGGAACAGAATATCTATCTGCTGCTGTCAGCCCTCCTGGGTTGGGAACAGAATATCTATCTGCTGCTGTAGACCCTCCTGGGTTGGGAACAGAAGATCTATCTGCTGCCCTCCTGGGTTGGGAACAGAAGATCTATCTGCTGCTGTAGACCCTCCTGGGTTGGGAACAGGAGACCTATCTGCTGCTGTAGACCCTCCTGGGTTGGGAACAGAAGATCTATCTGCTGCTGTAGACCCCCCTGGGTTGGGAACAGGAGATCTATCTGCTGCTGTAGACCCTCCTGGGTTGGGAACAGGAGATATATCTGCTGCTGTAGACCCTCCTGGGTTGGGAACAGAAGATCTATCTGCTGCCCTCCTGGGTTGGGAACAGAAGATCTATCTGCTGCTGTAGACCCTCCTGGGTTGGGAACAGGAGACCTATCTGCTGCTGTAGACCCTCCTGGGTTGGGAACAGAAGATCTATCTGCTGCTGTAGACCCTCCTGGGTTGGGAACAGAAGATCTATCTGCTGCTGTAGACCCTCCTGGGTTGGGAACAGAAGATCTATCTGCTGCTGTAGACCCTCCTGGGTTGGGAACAGGAGATCTACCTGCTGCTGTAGACCCTCCTGGGTTGGGAACAGGAGATCTATCTGCTGCTGTAGACCCTCCTGGGTTGGGAACAGAATATCTATCTGCTGCTGTAGACCCTCCTGGGTTGGGAACAGAATATCTATCTGCTGCCTTCCTGGGTTGGGAACAGAAGATCTATCTGCTGCTGTAGGCCTCCTGGGTTGGGAACAGAAGATATACCTGCTGCTGTAGACCCTCCTGGGTTGGGAACAGAATATCTATCTGCTGCTGTCAGCCCTCCTGGGTTGGGATCAGAATATCTATCTGCTGCTGTCAGCCCTCCTGGGTTGGGAACAGAATATCTATCTGCTGCTGTAGACCCTCCTGGGTTGGGAACAGAAGATCTATCTGCTGCCCTCCTGGGTTGGGAACAGAAGATCTATCTGCTGCTGTAGACCCTCCTGGGTTGGGAACAGGAGACCTATCTGCTGCTGTAGACCCTCCTGGGTTGGGAACAGAAGATCTATCTGCTGCTGTAGACCCCCCTGGGTTGGGAACAGGAGATCTATCTGCTGCTGTAGACCCTCCTGGGTTGGGAACAGGAGATCTATCTGCTGCTGTAGACCCTCCTGGGTTGGGAACAGAAGATCTATCTGCTGCCCTCCTGGGTTGGGAACAGAAGATCTAGCTGCTGCTGTAGACCCTCCTGGGTTGGGAACAGGAGACCTATCTGCTGCTGTAGACCCTCCTGGGTTGGGAACAGAAGATCTATCTGCTGCTGTAGACCCTCCTGGGTTGGGAACAGAAGATCTATCTGCTGCTGTAGACCCTCCTGGGTTGGGAACAGAAGATCTATCTGCTGCTGTAGACCCTCCTGGGTTGGGAACAGGAGATCTACCTGCTGCTGTAGACCCTCCTGGTTTGGGAACAGGAGATCTATCTGCTGCTGTAGACCTTCCTGGGTTGGGAACAGGAGATCTATCTGTTGCTGTAGACCCTCCTGGGTTGGGAACAAGAGATCTATCTGCTGCTGTCAGCCCTCCTGGGTTGGGAACAGAAGGTCTATCTGCTGCTTTAGACCCTCCTGGGTTGGGAACAGGAGATCTATCTGTTGCTGTAGTCCCTCCTGGGTTGGGAACAGGAGATCTATCTGCTGCTGTCAGCCCTCCTGGGTTGGGAACAGAAGGTCTATCTGCTGCTGTAGACCCTCCTGGGTTGGGAACAGAAGATATATCTGCTGCTGTAGGCCCTCCTGGGTTGGGAACAGAAGATCTATCTGCTGCTGTAGACCCTCCTGGGTTGGGAACAGAATATCTATCTGCTGCTGTAGACCCTCCTGGGTTGGGAGCAGAAGATCTATCTGCTGCTGTAGACCCTCCTGGGTTGGGAACAGAAGATCTATCTGCTGCTGTCAGCTCTCCTGGGTTGGGAACAGAAGATCTATCTGCTGCCCTCCTGGGTTGGGAACAGAAGATCTATCTGCTGCTGTAGACCCTCCTGGGTTGGGAACATAAGATCTATCTGCTGCTGTAGACCCCCCTGGGTTGGGAACAGGAGATCTATCTGCTGCTGTAGACCCTCCTGGGTTGGGAACAGGAGATCTATCTGCTGCTGTAGACCCTCCTGGGTTGGGAACAGGAGATCTATCTGTTGCTGTAGACCCTCCTGGGTTGGGAACAAGAGATCTATCTGCTGCTGTCAGCCCTCCTGGTTTGGGAACAGAAGGTCTATCTGCTGCTTTAGACCCTACTGGGTTGGGAACAGGAGATCTTTCTGCTGCTGTAGACACTCCTGGGTTGGGAACAGAATATCTATCTGCTGCTGTAGACCCTCCTGGGTTGGGAACTGAAGCACCAGAACATCAACAGTAGACATTTGACTTCAGATTCTAGTATCAAATCAAATGTATTTATAAAGCCCTTCTTGCATCAGCTGATATCTCAAAGTGCTGTACAGAAACCCAGCCTAAAACCCCAAACAGCAAGCAATGCAGGTGTAGAAGCACGTAGTAGGGTGAGGCCGGGTGCTGCAGACTGTTCTAGTGCCCTCGCCAATTCATTGACATATATGTTGAAGAGGGTGGGGCTTAAGCTGCATCCCTGTCACACCCCACGGCCCTGTGGAAAGAAATGTGTGTTTCTTGCCAATTTTAACCACACACTTGTTGTTTATATACATGGTTTTATAATGCCGTATGTTTTTCCCCCCAACACCACTTTCCATCAATTTGTATAGCAGACCTTCACACCAAATTGAGTCGAAAGCTTTTTTTAAATCAACAAAGCATGAAGAGACTTTGCCTTCGTTTTGGTTTGTTTGTTAGTCAATTAGGGTGTACAGGGTGAATACGTGGTCTGTCGTTTACAGTAATTTGGTGAAAAGCCAATTTGACATTTGCTCATTACATTGTTTTCACTGAGGAAATGTACAATAAAATGTAAAGGATGTTCCCAACATTGCTTTCTCTGTATCTCTCTCTCTGTATCTCTCTCTCTCTCCTGATCATTCACTTCCTACACATCTCTCTTTTACTGCTGTCCTAACATTACTGGTGTGTGTCTGTCTGTGTCTGTAGGTGGTGGAGACCCGCTGTAAGAAGGTGTGTACATCTAAGTCAGACCTCCGCTCTAATGACTTCAGCATCGTGGGATCTCTCCCCAGAGACTTTGAGCTTTCTAACTTTGACTGCTACGGCAAGCCCATTGAGGTTACCGGGGCAACCGGCAAATCACAGGCCAAGAACAACAAGAAGGCCCCGCCCCCTAAACCTGTCATCCCCGCTGCAGCCAAACGCATAGACCTGTACGCACGCGCTCTGTTCCCCTTCAGTTTCCTCTTCTTCAACGTCATATACTGGTCTGTCTACTTGTAGGGAGGGAGGGAGAGAGGAGGGAGGGAGGGAGGGAGGGAGGGAGGGAGGAGGGAGGAGGGAGGGAGGAGGGATATACTGGTCTGTCTACTTGTAGGGAGGGAGGGAGAGAGGGAGGGAGGGAGGGAGGGAGGGAGGGAGAGAGGAGGGAGGAGGGATATACTGGTCTGTCTACTTGTAGGGAGGGAGGGAGGGAGGGAGGGAGGGTATACTGGTCTGTCTACTTGTAGGGAGGAAGGAGAGAGGAGGGTGAGAGGGAAGGTGTGTGTGTGTGTGTGTGTGTTAATATCTGAGAATGTCAGTTGGTATTCCCATCTTTTATAATAACATCATTTACTACTTTATCTTGACCTGTAATCCCTGACCTGTAATCCCTGACCCCTGACCCCTTGCCCATGAACCCCAATCCTACATTTAAGAGGTTAGTTTCCCAGACTCAGATAAGGCCCAGTGCTGGACTACTCTCTCTCAATAGATAAAGTCCATTGGACTTAATCCAAGCAAAGGCTTCATCTGTGTCCAGGGAACTACCCCAACATGTAGAAGTGATCTTAGATTAGAACTCATTCTATATGGCTTGGCTTCCTCTATGTACTAACCAACCAGAGACAGGCAGACAGGCGGACACGAAGACAGGCGGACACGCGGACAGGTGGATAGGCGGACAGGCAGACACGCAGACAGGCGGAAACGCAGACTGACAGACATTCATCCTATATGGCTTAGCTTCCTCTATGTACTAACCGCATGTTTATATAGCAGACTACAGGCAGGCAGACAGACAGACAGGCAGGGAGGCAGACAGGCAGACAGACAGGCAGACAGACAGACAGACAGACAGACAGACAGACAGACAGACAGACAGACAGACAGACAGACAGACAGACAGGCAGGCAGGCAGACAGACAGACAGGCAGGCAGACAGAGAAACCCAGACAGGCCTCCAGAGTGGCGCAGTAGTCTAAGGCTGTGCCACTAGAGATTCTGGGTTGAAGTCCAGTCTCTGTTGCAGCTGGCTGCGACCGGGAGACCCATGGGGCGGCGTACAATTGGCCCAGCGTCGTCTGGGTTAGGGGAGGGTTTGGCCGGCAGTGGTGTTCTTGTTCCATCGCGCTCTAGCGACTCCTGGGCGCAGTGCACGCTGAAACGGTCGCCATGTGTACAGTGTTTCCTCTGACACATTGGTGCGGCTGGCTTCTGGGGTAAGTGGACATTGTGTCAAGAAGCAGTGCGGCTTGGTTGGGTTGTGTTTCGGGGGACGCACGGCTCTCGACCTTCGCCTCTCCCAAGAGGGCGATTGCAGTGATGAGACAAGACTGTAACTACCAATTGGATACCACGAAATTGGGGAGAAAAAGGGGTAAAAAATATATATATTTTAAAAGAGAGGCAGGCAGATTGATGGGGCAGGCAGGTAGACATTCATCATGTATGGCTTGGCTTCCTCTATGTATTAACCGCATGTTTCTATAGCAGACCACAGACAGACAGACGGACGGGCAGGCAGGCAGACAGACGGAGGGGCAGGCAGACAGAGACAGACAGACAGATTCTCCTTGAACCAATCTCATCAACGAGCTGTTTTTTGAGATACTGAATTTGGAACGCTTGGCACATAGTTTTGCCCATTCTAACATTCAGTCGAACAGTAACTGAATGCCTCGATGCCTGCTTTATATAGCAAGCCACAGCCACGCTACTCACTGTCTGTCATCCATTTTTGTGAAATGGGGGGTGGACCCAATAAACTGGCCGGTGAGTGTTTTTCATCTATACATGAATATAATGGTGTACATATAGCATGTTAACATAGGGATATATATAATCTATACAACAGTATATATAGCATGTTAACATGGAAATATATATAATCTATACAACAGTGTATATATAGCATGTTAACATTGGCATATATACAGTATCATCTATACATGATGTGGCAGACCAGGGGGTTGGGTCAAAACGTTTACACAGATCAGACACGGACAGAGAAGGATTAGCTCAGTTTCAAAGGTGTTTATTAAAATAATAGTTCAAAAAAAAAAGAATAGGTCTTCCAAGAGACCCTCTCCGGGATACCGTATCCTGTGGGGATCAAAAATTGAACTCACTCCTGTTACCTCTGTAACCGTCCCCAACTATACAGGAGTCCTTTCTTCCCCCACTCTCTTCCTGTGTGCTGCCCTTCTGGCAGCTTTACGGGACTTGTACAGCTGGTGAACAATCAGCCATTGATTACTCACCAACTCCCAATCAGCCCCAATTAGTCCTGGGCGGAGAGCCCGTCGAGATCTGGCACGTCCAGCAGATGGAGCCATCGCCTTGTGATGTACACTCTGTCTGTCAGCAGGCCTCGACGAGTCTCCCCCTGGTGGCTGACCTGCTGTACGCTACACACCCCCACCTTAGCTCTGTCGGGGAGGGGGCTGTCGTCAGTGCGACGTATGTCTCCCTTCTCAATAGGGCATCTGCGTTTCCATGCTTCGCCCCTGACCTGTGCACAACAGAAAAAGAAAAGCGTTGAAGGGACAAGAAACACCTGGTGACCCAATCGTTTGTGTCCCTTCCCCTGGCCAGACCAGGGGAGCATGGTCAGTGACCAGGGTGAAGTGGATACCTAACAGCGCTTTCTTCAGGCGCCTGAACGCTGCTTCTGTCTCGTCCGTCCATTTCACTGTTTTCAGCAGGCGGGCCCTGGTTAGATCGGTGAGGGGGGAAGCTATAGCCGCAAAGTTGGGGATAATCCGGCTATAGTATCCTTCCAGTCCCAGGAAGGATTTGACCTGTGTCTTGGTGCATGGAACGGGCCAGTCATGTACCGCATGAACCTTCCTCTCCTGGGGCTTGACGTTCCCCCGTCCGATCAAATAACCCAGGTACTCCACCTCCTCGAACACTAGTTTGCATTTTTTGGGATTCACTGTCAACCCAGCTTGCCTGAGCGCGTCCAGCACCGCCTGGAGGTGCATCAGGTGCTCTTCCCAACCTTGGCTGTGGATGATGATATCATCCAAATAGGCCGCTGCGTACTGCTAGTGGGGTCGAAGTACTTTGTCCATCAGGCGCTGGAATGTGGGTGGGGCTCCGTGGAGACCGAACGGGAGCACCCGGTACTGATATAGTCTGTCTGTTGTCGAAAACGTCATCTTATCTCGGGAGGAGGCTGTCAACGGTACCTGCCAATAACCTTTGGTCAGGTCAAGTGTGCTGATGTACCGGGCCTTTCCCAATCGGTCGATGAGTTCGTCCACCCTCGGCATGGGGTAGGCGTCGAACAAGCTGATGTCGTTCACAGCCCGGAAATCATTACAGAAGCGTAGGCTCCTGTCCGGTTTGGCCACCAACACGATTGGGCTGCACCATGCACTGTGGGACTCTTCAACGACCCCCATCCTCAGCATAGCCTCCACCTCCTGTGTCACGGCCTTCCTTCGGGCCTCCGGAATCCGATATGGCCTCTTTCGTACCGTTTCCCCAGGCCGGGTACGGATGTAGTGTTCAATGAGGGTCGTGCGGCCCGGCTTCTCGGAGAACACCGCCGTGTTCCGATCGACGAGCTCCCTGAGCTCTTGCTTCTGGGACAGGTCGAGGTCCTCATTGCTCGGGACCACCACTGGTACCGTTGGCGTCCTGGGTCCCGACCATAACACGGCCAAGGCTGCCCTCTTGTGCCATTTCTTCAACAGGTTCACGTGATAAATATGTTGGGGCTTCCGTCGCTGCCGTACGCGGTAATTGACAGGTCCCAGCTCCTCGATCACCTCGTATGGCCTGTGCCATGTTGCCAGGAACTTACTTTCAGCCGTGGGGCTCAAGACCAACACCCTGTCTCCCACCTGGAATTCTCGGGGCTGGGCTCCCCGATTGTAGGCTTGGGCAAATTGGGCCTTCTCCATATGTTCCCTCACGACTGGCCATATGGCTGTCATCCCCCCCTCATCATCTCCACGTGCTCTACCACGCTGCGTAATAGGGTCGGTTGGGCTTCCCACACCTCCTTGGCGAGGTCCAGTAGGTCTGCTTGGCCTCCTCCCGTAGAGGAGTTCAAACGGGGAAAACCCAGTGGAGGACTGGGGTACCTCTCGGATTGAGAACATTAGGTGGGGTAGTAGCTGGTCCCAGTTCTTCCCGTCCTGCTCAATGACCTTCCGAAGCATTTGTTTGAGCGTTTTATTGCAGCGCTCGACGAGGCCATCCGTCTGCGGGCGAAAGACGGAGGTCCGGATCTGCTTGATCTGCAGGAGGGCACACAACTCTTTTATTAGGCGGGACATAAACTCAGTACCTTGGTCTGTCAGGATCTTGTTCGGGATGCCCACCCGGCTAAAGAGGTGGAACTGCTCCCGGGTGATTCCCTTGGATACCGCCGCCCGTAGGGGAATGGCCTCGGGATACCGGGTGGTATAGTCCACTATTACCAGGATGTACTGGTGTCCTCGTGCTGTTTTTACCAGGGGTCCCACTATGTCCATGGCGATGCGTCCAAGGGCACCCCGATGATCGGTAAGGGGACCAGTGGGTTTCAGAAGTGTGCCTTTGGGGCAGTCATTTGACACTCCGGGCAACTGCGATAGTAGTCTTCCACGGCCCTCCTTATCCCGGGCCAGTGGAACCGGGTGGCAATCCGTTCCCGGGTCTTCTCCATTCCCAGGTGCGCCCCCAACAGGTGGGGGGCCAGCTGAAGAATGGTTCCCACGTACCGTCGGGGCAGCAACAATATCTCTTGAAGTTTCCCCTGTTGGTGCGACACCTGACACAAAAGGTTATTCTTGATTTGGAAATGGTATCGCCAATCACTCACCCCCGGAAGTAGCTGTCCATCCACCGTTATCACTTGGGCTGCGGCAGCTTTGAAGTTAGGATCCCCCACTGGGCCGTCCCGAATTGTCCCCTCAGTTGGCCCCCAGCGGGTTTCTCGACTGGCCCCTCAAAATCTAGGAGGGGAGGCTGGGCTCTTCCTCCCGTGGTTCTCCAGTGGGGTCGGGTTCCGGCACCCCCTCCGACTCCGGACCTGTAGATACAGGTTGGTCAACCGTTTGCTTCCGGGCCGCACAGGCGATGGGTCGTCCTCGCTCTCGTCTTCGGCCGGCTCGTACCTTCTTCCTCAGCTCGTGCCCCCACAGGGCAGCGGACAATCTCGTCCCACTAGGAGAGGTAACGGCAATTCTGGTACTGCACCCACCATCATCTGGCAGCTCCCTTGGGGCGTCACGATGTTGGCCCATACGGTTGGATACCGCTTTGTGTCCCCATGAACACAGGAAATGGACATCTCCCTACCACGTTCGGTCTCCTGATTAAGCAGGCCCGTGGTTACGAGGGTAAGCATACTTCCGGAGTCCAATAGAGCTTCCGTGTCGTGTCCGTCAACCTTCACAGGGACCATGGGTGCAGTTGATTCGTGGTGTGCCCAACAGGAGGTGACGTAGTTCACTGCATGACCCACCTCGCCTCCGGGGCTTGCTGATGGCATCGACTCCTCTCAAGCCAGGCAATTCCAGGCAATGTGTCCCCGGGTGCCACACTCAAAACCCCTCCTTTGGTCTCCATCTACCTGGGGTCGTCGGTGGCGGGTCGGCCCTACCCCAGCCGTCTCTCCAGGGGTTTGCTGTCCTTTGGCCCTGCCGACTGTCAGTTCGGGGTACACAGCAGTGCGGCTGTCCTTCCGACTCCTCGAACGGGTTGCCGACTCGGCCCGGCTGCCACTCAGCAGGACCTGCGTATTCTAATGTGTTTCCACTGCTTTCAGGAGGCCCTCCAAGGTCTGGGGCGCTGCTCTCTTCATGTCATGGGGTTGTGCCCGTAGGAAGTGATCCAGGACCACTTTGTCTAGGATGGAGAGGGTGGATGTGTCGGTTAGGAGCCATCCCCTGGTGACGCGCAGTAGGTCGCTCATCTGGGTTCGGGGGGATGCGTCGGGCTACGAACCTCCAGCTGTGGAAGAGTTGAGCCCAATGGGCCAGGCTGTACCTGTAGCGGCTGAGTATCTTCCATTTAAGTCCGTCGTAGTTAGCCGCCTGTTCATCGTTCAGGTCCCAATACGCCTTTCGAGCATTCCCAGAGAGGAACGGGGCCAGCAGACTGGCCCACTTCTGTCTTGGCCATCCTTCCCGTAGTGCCGTCCGTTCAAACGTACAGAGGTAGGTTTCGATGTCGTCATCTTCCGTTAGCTTGAGTAAAAACTGGTTTGGATGCGATTCAGTAGACTCTCCTCCTTGTAGCTTCCTGATTTCCTCAATGAGGAGGACGTTTTGTGGCCACTGTTCCCCCAGCGTTTGTTCCTGAACCGCTTGTTGTGCTTGTTAGGCCCGGACAAACTGAGCTATCAACTCGTCCATGCTGATGCTGCGTAAACGTCAACCCTGATCTGACCACGTTGTCAGAGTGCCCGCATTTTCCACCACTTGTGGCAGACCAGGGGGTTGGGTCAAAATGTTTACACAGATCAGATACAGACAGAGAAGGATTAGCTCAGTTTCAAAAATGTTTGTTAAAATAATAGTTCAAAAATAAAAGAATAAGTCTCCCCCAAGAGACCCTCTCCGGGATACCGTCTTCTGGGCTCCGGGTCTTGCTGTATCCTGTGGGGATGAAAAACTCAACTCCCTCCTGTTACCTCTGTAACCGTCCCCAACTATGCAGGAGTCCTTTCTTCCCCCACTCTCTTCCTGTGTGCTGCCCTTCTGGCAGCTTTATGGGACTTGTACAGCTGGTGAGCAATCAGCCCTTAATTACTCACCAACTCCCAATCAGCCCCAATTAGTCCTGGACGGAGAGCCCGTCGAGATCTGGCACGTCCAGCCAATGGAGCCATCGCCTCGTGATGTACACTCTGTCTGTCAGCAGGCCTCGACGAGTCTCCCCCTGGTGGCTGACCTGCTGTACGCCACAATGAATATAACAGTATATATAGTATGTTAACATAGAGATATATATAATCTATACAACAGTATATATAGCATGTTAACATGGGGATATATACAGTATCATCTATACATGAATATAACAGTATATATGGGTCCAGTGTTGGTTTCTTGAGGAGGGAAGCGACTCGGGCCATCTTGAAGGAGGAATGGGAGAAGGTCTCCAGAGATGAGTTGATGAAGGAAGTGAGAAGGTCTCCAGAGATTATGTGGAGAAGGGAGGAGGGAATGGGTTGAGTTGATGAGGGAAGTGAGGAATGGGAGAAGGTCTCCAGAGATGGTGTGGAGAAGGGAGGAGGGAATGGGTTGAGTTGATGAGGGAAGTGAGGAAGGGGAGAAGGTCTCCAGAGATGGTCTAGAGAAGGGAGGAGGGGTTGAGTGGGCAGGTTGTCGGGTGGACGGACATCACTAATCGCAGGATTTTATCTGGAGAGAGAGGGGAGAAAGAGGTCAAGGCGTATGGTAGTTATGGAGAGAGAGGGGAGAAAGAGGTCAAGGCATATGGTAGTTATGGAGAGAGAGGGGAGAAAGAGGTCAAGGCATATGGTAGTTATGGAGAGAGAGGGGAGAAAGAGGTCAAGGCGTATGGTAGTTATGGAGAGAGAGGGGAGAAAGAGGTCAAGGCGTATGGTAGTTATGTGTGTGGGACCAGTGGACTCAATAGGCTGAGTGAATGAGGAGCAGATGTCGTCAACCTATTCCCTCTAGTGACCACTATTCCAACACTATAGTCAATTACTTTGGGCCAAAGTCTCCCAAAGCTGTCTAATACATCTGGTCTAAAGTAGTGCACTAGGAAGGGAACAGGGCTCTGGTCTAAGGTAGTGCACTAGGAAGGGAACAGGGCTCTGGTCTAAAGTAGTGCACTAGGAAGGGAACAGGGCTCTGGTCTAAAGTAGTGCACTATGAAGGGAACAGGGCTCTGGTCTAAAGTAGTGCACTAGGAAGGGAACAGGGCTCTGGTCTATAGTAGTGCACTATGAAGGGAACAGGGCTCTGGTCTAAAGTAGTGTGATATATGGAACAGGGCTCTGGTCTAAAGTAGTGTGATATATGGAACAGGGCTCTGGTCTAAGGTAGTGCACTATGAAGGGAACAGGGCTCTGGTCTAAGGTAGTGCACTATGAAGGGAACAGGGCTCTGGTCTAAGGTAGTGCACTATGTAGGGAATAGGGCTCTGGTCTAAAGTAGTGTGATATATGGAACAGGGCTCTGGTCTAAAGTAGTGTGATATATAGGGAACAGGGCTCTGGTCTAAAGTAGTGCACTAGGAAGGGAACAGGGCTCTGGTCTAAAGTAGTGCACTATGAAGGGAACAGGGCTCTGGTCTAAAGTAGTGCACTAGGAAGGGAACAGGGCTCTGGTCTAAAGTAGTGTGATATATGGAACAGGGCTCTGGTCTAAGGTAGTGCACTATGAAGGGAACAGGGCTCTGGTCTAAAGTAGTGCACTATGAAGGGAACAGGGCTCTGTAGAGGAATTTGGTGCCATTTTAGATTGGCCCTGTGTGTATGCAACATGATATATCTAATGATGTTAGATTATATATATTAGTGTAAATTATGTTATTTGATCTATATTAATGTAAATGATGCTGTATGATGTAAATGTCTCAGAAAATAAACTGCCTGATCCTGAAAGAACCAATAAAAACCCAGATGACAAAGCTCTCTGTCTCTCTAGAGCTCTCTGTTGAGTACCAGACCTAACCATAACCCTCTAGACCAGGAGGAGACAACCCTGTAGAGTACCAGACCTAACCATAACCCTCTAGACCAGGAGACAACCCTGTAGAGTACCAGACCTAACCATAACCCTCTAGACCAGGAGGAGACAACCCTGTAGAGTACCAGACCTAACCATAACCCTCTAGACCAGGAGACAACCCTGTAGAGTACCAGACCTAACCATAACCCTCTAGACCAGGAGGAGACAACCCTGTAGAGTACCAGACCTAACCATAACCCTCTAGACCAGGAGGAGGCAACCCTGTAGAGTACCAGACCTAACCATAACCCTCTAGACCAGGAGGAGACAACCCTGTAGAGTACCAGACCTAACCATAACCCTCTAGACCAGGAGGAGACAACCCTGTAGAGTACCAGACCTAACCATAACCCTCTAGACCAGGAGGAGACAACCCTGTAGAGTACCAGACCTAACCATAACCCTCTAGACCAGGAGGAGACAACCCTGTAGAGTACCAGACCTAACCATAACCCTCTAGACCAGGAGGAGACAACCCTGTAGAGTACCAGACCTAACCATAACCCTCTAGACCAGGAGGAGACAACCCTGTAGAGTACCAGACCTAACCATAACCCTCTAGACCAGGAGGAGACAACCCTGTAGAGTACCAGACCTAACCATAACCCTCTAGACCAGGAGGAGACAACCCTGTAGAGTACCAGACCTAACCATAACCCTCTAGACCAGGAGGAGACAACCCTGTAGAGTACCAGACCTAACCATAACCCTCTAGACCAAGAGGAGATAACCCTGTAGAGTACCAGACCTAACCATAACCCTCTAGACCAGGAGACAACCCTGTAGAGTACCAGACCTAACCATAACCCTCTAGACCAGGAGGAGACAACCCTGTAGAGTACCAGACCTAACCATAACCCTCTAGACCAGGAGGAGACAACCCTGTAGAGTACCAGACCTAACCACAACCCTCTAGACCAGGAGGAGACAACCCTGTAGAGTACCAGACCTAACCATAACCCTCTAGACCAGGAGGAGACAACCCTGTAGAGTACCAGACCTAACCATAACCCTCTAGACCAGGAGGAGACAACCCTGTAGAGTACCAGACCTAACCAAAACCCTCTAGACCAGGAGACAACCCTGTAGAGTACCAGACCTAACCATAACCCTCTAGACCAGGAGGAGACAACCCTGTAGAGTACCAGACCTAACCATAACCCTCTAGACCAGGAGACAACCCTGTAGAGTACCAGACCTAACCATAACGGTTCCTGGAGAGCTGCAGGTACTGTAGGATGTTGTCCCAGCTCGGCACCACACGGAGTAATTGATCAGTTCAGTGATTGCCTAAATTCAACACTAGTAGGCCCTCATACGATTGTTTGAGGACGGCGCTCCACATCAAAATATTTTTCCACCGGCGCAGGTTTTTAAAGAATAAAGAAATCACACACAGTTCTTGCTTGTATCACTTTTTTATTGGCGCTACGTGTCGTCAGCCTTTGGCCTTTGTCAGAGCTTCTGGCTCTACTAAACTAAAACCATCGTTGGTATACTAATAACCCTAACAATAATAATCAAGCTTTTCATCATCTCAAATAATAATAATCGATTACATGTTTTATAGAGTAGCCTAGCTGTAGTTGGCTAGGTCAACCACTACATCATCATCAGTAGCTTAGCTATAGTTGGGTCAACCACTACATCATCATCAGTAGCCTAGCTATAGTTGGGTCAACCACTACATCATCATCAGTAGCCTAGCTATAGTTGGCTAGGTCAACCACTACATCATCATCAGTAGCCTAGCTATAGTTGGGTCAACCACTACATCATCATCAGTAGCCTAGCTATAGTTGGCTAGGTCAACCACTACATCATCATCAGTAGCCTAGCTATAGTTGGCTAGGTCAACCACTACATCATCATCAGTAGCCTAGCTATAGTTGGCTAAGTCAACCACTACATCATCATCAGTAGCCTAGCTATAGTTGGCTAGGTCAACCACTACATCATCATCAGTAGCCTAGCTATAGTTGGGTCAACCACTACATCATCATCAGTAGCCTAGCTATAGTTGGGTCAACCACTACATCATCATCAGTAGCCTAGCTATAGTTGGGTCAACCACTACATCATCATCAGTAGCCTAGCTATAGTTGGCTAGGTCAACCACTACATCATCATCAGTAGCCTAGCTATAGTTGGCTAGGTCAACCACTACATCATCATCAGTAGCCTAGCTATAGTTGGCTAGGTCAACCACTACATCATCATCAGTAGCCTAGCTATAGTTGGGTCAACCACTACATCATCATCAGTAGCCTAGCTATAGTTGGCTAGGTCAACCATTACATCATCATCAGTAGCCTAGCTATAGTTGGGTCAACCACTACATCATCATCAGTAGCCTAGCTATAGTTGGGTCAACCAATAGAAACCAAGTCTTTGAGGGCGTGCATCATCCAAAGATGGAGAGGGGCAGTTCATGGCTTGATCAAGTTTTAATGTCACCTGCACAATTACAGTGAAATGCCTTTCTTGCAAACTCAAATCCCAACAATGCAGTAATCAATAACAATGTAATACTAGAAATAAAACAAGAAATAAGACACATGAACACAATAAGTAAGTAAGTAAGCATGCTATATACAGGTTCAGTTCCAATACTATCTTTACAATGTGGATACTGGATTGAGGTAGACAAGTATAGGGGTAACAGGATTTATTTTAATGTCCATTGCTTTTTTTCAATCTTTACTAACGACATACCACGGACTTTGAGCAAAGCCAGAGTGTCTATGTATGTGGATGACTCAACACTATACATGTCAGCTACTACAGCGACTGAAATGACTGCAACACTTAAGAGTAGCAGTTAGTTTCAGAGTGGGTGGCAAGGAATAAGTTAGTCCTAAATATTTCTAAAACTATAAGCATTGTATTTGGGACAAATTCTTCACTAAACCCTAAACCTCAACTGAATCTTGTAATAAATACTGTGGAAATTGAGCAAGTTGAGGTGACTAAACTGCTTGGAGTAACCCTGGATTATAAACTGTCATGGTCAAAACATATTGATACGACAGTAGCTAAGATGGGGAGAAGTCTGTCCATAATAAAGCCCTGCTCTACCTTCTTAACAACACTATCAACAAGGCAGGTCCTACAGGCCCTAGTTTCTACCTTCTTAACAACACTATCAACAAGGCAGGTCCTACAGGCCCTAGTTTCTACCTTCTTAACATCACTATCAACAAGGCAGGTCCTACAGGCCCTAGTTTCTACCTTCTTAACAACACTATAAACAAGGCAGGTCCTACAGGCACTAGTTTCTACCATCTTAACAACACTATCAACAAGGCAGGTCCTACAGGCCCTAGTTTCTACCTTCTTAACAACACTATCAACAAGGCAGGTCCTACAGGCCCTAGTTTCTACCTTCTTAACAACACTATCAACAAGGCAGGTCCTACAGGCCCTAGTTTCTACCTTCTTAACAACACTATCAACAAGTCAGGTCCTACAGGCCCTAGTTTCTACCTTCTTAACAGCACTATCAACAAGGCAGGTCCTACAGGCCCTAGTTTCTACCTCCTTAACAACACTATCAACAAGGCAGGTCCTACAGGCCCTAGTTTCTACCTTCTTAACAGCACTATCAACAAGTCAGGTCCTACAGGCCCTAGTTTCTACCTCCTTAACAGCACTATCAACAAGTCAGGTCCTACAGGCCCTAGTTTCTACCTTCTTAACAGCACTATCAACAAGGCAGGTCCTACAGGCCCTAGTTTCTACCTTCTTAACAACACTATCAACAAGGCAGGTCCTACAGGCACTAGTTTCTACCATCTTAACAACACTATCAACAAGGCAGGTCCTACAGGCCCTAGTTTCTACCTTCTTAACAACACTATCAACAAGGCAGGTCCTACAGGCCCTAGTTTCTACCTTCTTAACAACACTATCAACAAGGCAGGTCCTACAGGCCCTAGTTTCTACCTTCTTATCAACACTATCAACAAAGCAGGTCCTACAGGCCCTAGTTTCTACCTTCTTAACAACACTATCAACAAGGCAGGTCCTACAGGCCCTAGTTTCTACCTTCTTAACAGCACTATCAACAAAGCAGGTCCTACAGGCCCTAGTTTCGACCTTCTTAACAGCACTATCAACAAGACAGGTCCTACAGGCCCTAGTTTTGTCGCACCTTGACAGTCGTGTGGTCAGGTGCCAAAAAAAAGGACTTAGGAAAATTGCAATTGTACTAAGTACTACATAGAGCCATGACTACATGGAACTCTAATCCACATCAAGTAACTGATGCAGCAGTAGAATCAGATTTAAAAAACAGATAAAAAAACACCTTATGGAACAGCAGGGACTGTGAAGCAACACAAGCATAGGTACAGACACACACAGACACACACAGACACACACACACACACACACACACACACACACACACACACACACACACACACACACACACACACACACACACACACACACACACACACACACAGTATACACTGCCTTGGCAGCAGCTAATTGTATGTTTTTATTTTACCTTTATTTAACCAGGTAGGCAAGTGGAAAACAAGTTCTCATTTACAATTGCGAGATAAAGAAAAGCAGTTCGACACATACAACAACACAGAGTTACACATGGAATAAACAAAACATACAGTCAATAATACAGTAGAAAAATAAGTCTATATACAATGTGAGCAAATGAGGTGAGATAAGGGAGGTAAAGGCAAAAAAGGCCATGGTGGCGAAATACAATATAGCAAGTAAAACACTGGAATGGTAGATTTGTAGTGGAAGAAAGTGCAAAGTAGAAATATAAATAATGGGGAACCATAATAAATGCAAATACAAATACTGACATTCAGGGAGAGGTTGTTGCTCTGGCACCACACTGCCAGGCATTCAGTGAGAGGTTGTTTCTCTGGCACCACACTGCCAGGCATTCAGGGAGAGGTTTTTTCTCTGGCACCACCCTGCCAGGCATTCAGGGAGAGGTTGTTGCTCTGGCACCACACTGCCAGGCATTCAGGGAGAGGTTGTTATTCTGGCACCACCCTGCCAGGCATTCAGGGAGAGGTTGTTGCTCTGGCACCACACTGCCAGGCATTCAGGGAGAGGTTGTTGCTCTGGCACCACCCTGCCAGGCATTCAGGGAGAGGTTGTTGCTCTGGCACCACCCTGCCAGGCATTCAGGGAGAGGTTGTTTCTCTGGCACCACACTGCCAGGCATTCAGAGAGAGGTTGTTGCTCTGGCACCACACTGCCAGGTCACTGAGCATCTTTCTGCAGGTTGACTCATCTCCAGGCCTAACAGCGTCGTGTCATCAGCTAACCTAATGGTGTTGGAGTCGTGCCTGGCCATGCAGTCGTAGGTGAACAGGGAGTACAGGAGGGGACTAAGCACACACCCCTGTAGGGCTCCAGTGTTGAGGGTCAGTGTGGCGGAGGTGATGTTACCTACCCTCACCACCTTGGGTCGGCCTTTCCGGTGTGAAGATCACGGCTTCGACTTCTCCGGCGTGAAGATCACGGCTTCGACTTCTCCGGTGTGTAGATCACGGCTTCGACTTCTCCGGTGTGAAAATCACGGCTTCAACTTCTCCGGTGTGAAAATCATGGCTTCGACTTCTCCGGTGTGAAAATCACCGCTTCGACTTCTCCGGTGTGAAAATCACGGCTTCGATATTTTTGTTGTTATGAACGCACCAAAAGAAAACACGTTTCTGCCGTGGCATATTGCATCTATTTTCACTAAACAGTCCGTTCTGAATAGTGTGTAGTGAGATTAGTACACAGGATGAAGTTTTACTAAGTAGTAGGCAAGCCAGATTTGGGACCAGTCTTATAGTGCCTGGTGAAGGGTTCCCTTTTTAATGAGCATACACACACACACACACACACACACACACACACACACACACACACACACACACACACACACACAAACACACACACACACACACACACACACACACACACACACACACACACACACACACACACACACACACACACACACACACACACACGCGGTAAAAGGGTTTTCACCCTCGGGGAATCTGGGCTTGTTTTCATCATGTCTGAGGCATTTCTAGGTCAGTTAGATGTGTTTCGCAGATAATTGCCCAGGATGAAGGGAGGTCTGGGCTTCGCGCTGAATGATACACACTGTGACTGCTTCCGGTGTATTGGGGGGGGGGGTAAATGTAGTCCTGCTTTGTGGCATGTCACGAAGGAAGGATCACGCTACAAGGCTCTATGTGATACTGATCACACTATAAGGCTCTATTTTATACAGATCACACTATAAGGCTCTACTGATCACACTATAAGGCTCTATGTGATACTGATCACACTATAAGGCTCTATGTTATACTGATCACACTATAAGGCTCTACTGATCACACTATAAGGCTCTATGTGATACTGATCACACTATAAGGCTCTATGTTATACTGATCACACTATAAGGCTCTATGTAATACTGATCGCACTATAAGGCTCTATGTTATACTGATCACACTATAAGGCTCTATGTTATACTGATCACACTATAAGGCTCTATGTTATACTGATCACACTATAAGGCTCTATGTTATACTGATCACACTATAAGGCTCTACTGATCACACTATAAGGCTCTATGTGATACTGATCACACTATAAGGCTCTATGTTATACTGATCACACTATAAGGCTCTACTGATCACACTATAAGGCTCTATGTTATACTGATCACACTATAAGGCTCTATGTTATACTGATCACACTATAAGGCTCTATGTGATACTGATCACACTATAAGGCTCTATGTTATACTGATCACACTATAAGGCTCTATGTTATACTGATCACACTATAAGGCTCTACTGATCACACTATAAGGCTCTATGTTATAATGATCACACTATAAGGCTCTATGTTATACTGATCACACTATAAGGCTCTACTGATCACACTATAAGGCTCTATGTTATAATGATCACACTATAAGGCTCTATGTTATAATGATCACACTATAAGGCTCTATGTTATACTGATCACACTATAAGGCTCTATGTTATACTGATCACACTATAAGGCTCTATGTTATACTGATCACACTATAAGGCACTATGTTATACTGATCACACTATAAGGCTCTATGTTATACTGATCACACTATAAGGCTCTATGTTATACTGATCACACTATAAGGCACTATGTGATACTGATCACACTATAAGGCTCTATGTTATACTGATCACACTATAAGGCTCTATGTTATACTGATCACACTATAAGGCACTATGTTATACTGATCACACTATAAGGCTCTACTGATCACACTATAAGGCTCTATGTTATACTGATCACACTATAAGGCTCTATATTATACTGATCACACTATAAGGCTCTATGTTATACTGATCACACTATAAGGCTCTATATTATACTGATCACACTATAAGGCTCTATGTTATACTGATCACACTATAAGGCTCTATGTTATACTGATCACACTATAAGGCTCTATGTTATACTGATCACACTATAAGGCTCTATGTTATACTGATCACACTATAAGGCTCTATGTTATACTGATCACACTATAAGGCTCTATGTTATACTGATCACACTATAAGGCTCTATGTTAGACTGATCACACTATAAGGCTCTACTGATCACACTATAAGGCTCTATGTGATACTGATCACACTATAAGGCTCTATGTTATACTGATCACACTATAAGGCTCTATGTTATATTGATCACACTATAAGGCTCTACTGATCACACTATAAGGCTCTATGTTATACTGATCACACTATAAGGCTCTATGTTATACTGATCACACTATAAGGCTCTACTGATCACACTATAAGGCTCTATGTTATACTGATCACACTATAAGGCTCTATGTTATACTGATCACATTATAAGGCTCTATGTTATACTGATCACACTATAAGGCTCTATGTGATACTGATCACACTATAAGGCTCTATGTTATACTGATCACACTATAAGGCTCTACTGATCACACTATAAGGCTCTATGTTATACTGATCAACTATAAGGCTATATGTTATACTGATCACACTATAAGGCTCTACTGATCACACTATAAGGCTCTACTGATCGCACTATAAGGCTCTATGTTATACTGATCACACTATAAGGCTCTACTGATCACACTATAAGGCTCTATGTAATACTGATCACACTATAAGGCTCTATGTTATACTGATCACACTATAAGGCACTATGTGATACTGATCACACTATAAGGCTCTATGTTATACTGATCACACTATAAGGCACTATGTGATACTGATCACACTATAAGGCTCTATGTGATACTGATCACACTATAAGGCTCTATGTGAGACTGATCACACTATAAGGCTCTATGTTATACTGATCGCACTATAAGGCTCTACTGATCACACTATAAGGCTCTATGTGAGACTGATCACACTATAAGGCTCTATGTGAGACTGTGGATATGTGGTTGTCCTTGTTTGATAGATTCATTGCTAAATATACAAGATGACTCGGGCCCTGTCCCTCCTCCAAGGCAGGCTTTTTTTGAAAGGGAGATGGACACTGACAATACAATCCTTTGGGCAAAACTGAAAGAACTGAAAGATCTGACCAGACCGCAATAGTTTCCAGTGATTCTTTTCATCAACACAAATTCGACAATGGAGCCTTTTTTTTGATGTTTTATTATCTACATGGTGACATTCAACCAAACATGTTTCGACCAGAATATAGCGGAGAGGATTCCAAACAAAGGGTTGGATTTACCTAACAGCGGAAGCTCAGCTACAGCTGATGCCAGCACCAAGAGGGCAGACAAAAAAATATGGTGGCTAGCTAAGTTATTTTTCCTGCAAGCCACCTAGCTAGCTAAAAATGAGTTTATCTACTGATAACCATATTGTGTATTGCTGGCTAACATACAGTACTACTGTGTTACAGTGCTGGGAAATCAACAACAACAAAACAACAAAAAAACAACAAAAATCAGTTTGCTATCATAGGTAGCTAGCTAGTCTAGCTAGCTAAGTTAGCTGAACAACTACAGGTAGCCATATCTATGACAAAAAAGCAGAGGTTTTACAATCAGATCTATTGCATCTCAGTTGTAAATCCTCTCTTTTAAGTTGTAGATATGACTACTAAACAACAAGCTACAATGTTACAACGAGCCACCTAAAGCTAGGTTTACCAGCAACGATAGCACATGACTGTAGTTGGCTAGCTAGTTAGCCTGACGCCTGCTAACTTGTTAAGGCGTCTGCATGCTTCCCAGCCGAAAGAGTTTGGAAGAGTTCATGCACATATTATGACGTAATTTTGTGATGTTTTTGCTAGTTTTGAACTTGGGTGAGTGTTTTTTTGGCTGTTCAGGCAAACAATATTTTTTCTGGAGGCAAACCGAAGTCAGTAGCTAAAGTCTACCCCCCTTTGTCGGTGATTGGTCAACAATAGGGATTCTTCAATAAAGTCTTTGTTGTCATTCAATGAGAGAGAGAACTCGTTTTCGTGCACATTTTTTCATTGAGAAATACTGTACCAAAACATCTTAGTTAGATGGAAAATTGCACGACTAAGATATCCTCTGCAAAAGTGTCAAAATGAATGACAGATTTCCTGAGTCATCTCAAATTAATTTGGACTATTTGGAGGACATGTATATTGGCTATAGCGTCTCAAGATGGACAAATAGTACAATTGCTTTTTCAAGCGAATGTCTTTGAAGGGAGTATGCAGCACTCTCATTGGGTAGCCGAGCACGCTGATGCCATTATGCGCCACGCCTCACATTTGTAACTCGTTAGCAATCGTGTAACATCAGTAACTGTAAATAATTTTACTAACTAGCTATGTAACATAAATGACGAGGGTTGATATTGGTTATCATTATGGCCATGGATGCATTTAAATCTCACAAAATTATAGGTATGATGCAAGAAAGGATTCCAAACGGATGTAAATAACAATTTTTGGATATCTAGCTAGCTAGCTAGATTTACAAGTTAACAGTGAGGAGAAACAATAATACAACAATTTACTGTTGTAAATGTGAAACTGATGAACTGGTTTTACTATAGAATATTTGCCTAAGCATGTCTGATAGACATGGCTATAGTTAGATACTGTCTGCCTACCTACGTTACAGCCTTATTCTAAAATGGATTCAATCGTTTTTTCCCCTCATCATACTACACACAATACCCCATAATGACAAAGCAAAAACATGTTTTTAGATTAGCAAATTTATTACAAATAAAAAACAGAAATACCTTATTCACATAAGTATTCAGACCCTTTGCTAATAGACTCGAAATTGAGCTCAGGTTCATCCTGTTTCCATTGATCATCCTTGAGATGTTTCTACAACTTGATTGGAGTCCACCTGAGGTAAATTCAATTGATTGGACATGATTTGGAAATGTACACACCTGTCTACATAAGGTCCCACAGTTGACAGTGCATTGCAGGGCAAAAACCAAGCCATGAGATGGAAGGAATTTTCCGTAGAGCTCAGAGACAGGATTGTGTCGAGGCACAGATCTTTGAAAGGGTACCAACAAATTTCTGCAGCATTGAAGGTCCCCAAGAACACAATGGCCTCCATCATTCTTAAATGGAAGAAGATTGGAACCACCAAGACTATTCCTTGAGCTGGCCGCCCGGCCAAACTGAGCAATCGGGGGAGAAGGGCCTCGGTCAGGTGCAAGATGGTGCCGAAGAAGAAGACAGACGTTTTAAATGCCCCCAGCCGATTGTGTTTTTTTGTTCGTTTATTTGCGTTGTTTGTAACTTCTTTTTTTACTTATTTTGTACATAATGTTTCCGCTACCGTCTCTAATGACCGAAAATAACTTCTGGACATGAGGACTGTGATTACTCACCACGGACTAGCAGAATCCTTTTTTTCCTTTCATGACTCTGACGAGCCCGACCCGAAGGATATACTGCTTCCTCTGGAACATGTACTGCTTCCCCGTGATCTGCGTGAAGCGGAGGCGGAAATGAGGGGCCGAAGGTCGGGCTGCCTTCTGAGAATTCGTAGGCGATCAAATAAACCAACACTTCCCTCCATTCTGCTAGCAAACGTGCAATCTTTGGAGAATAAAATCGCAGAGTTACGCAGAAGATTAAACTACCAATGGGACATTAAAAACTGTAACATCTTATGCTTCACAGAGTCGTGGCTGAACGACGACTATATCAACATACAGCTGGCTGGTTATACGCTGTACCGGCAAGATAGAACAGCGGCGTCTGGTAAGAAAAGGGGCGGCGGTCTATGTATTTTTGTAAACAACAGCTGTTGCACGATATCTAAGGAAGTCTCGAGCTATTGCCCGCCTGAGGTAGAGTATCTCATGATAAGCTGTAGACCACACTACCTACCATCTGTATTCTTTGCAGCTGTTTAAATACCACCACAGTCAAGAGGCTAGCACTAAGACAGCATTGAATGAGCTGTATTCCACCATAAGCGAACAAGAAGACGCTCACCCAGAGGCGGTGCTCCTAGTAGCCGGGGACTTTAATGCAGGGAAACTTAAATCCGTTTTACCAAATTTTAATCAGAATGTTAAATGTGCAACCAGAGAAAAAATAACTCTGGACCACCTACACTCCACACACAAAGCTTTCCCTCGCCCTCCATTTGGTAAATCTGATGATAATTCTATCCTCCTGATTCCTGCTTACAAGCAAAGATTAAAGCAGGAAGCACCCGTGACTAGATCAATAAAAAAGTTGTCAGACGAAGCAGATGCTAAGCTACAGGACTGTTTTGCTAGCACAGACTGGAATATGTCTGTAAACCTCCCCCAGCCCATTGACCTGTCTGTAAACCTCCCCCAACCCATTGACCTGTCTGTAAACCTCCCCCAGCCCATTGACCTGTCTGTAAACCTCCCCCAACCCATTGACCTGTCTGTAAACCTCCCCCAGCCCATTGACCTGTCTGTAAAACCTCCCCAGCCCATTGACCTGTCTGTAAACCTCCCCCAGCCCATTGACCTGTCTGTAAACCTCCCCAGCCCATTGACCTGTCTGTAAACCTCCCCAGCCCATTGACCTGTCTGTAAACCTCCCCCAGCCCATTGACCTGTCTGTAAACTCCCCAGCCCATTGACCTGTCTGTAAACCTCCCCCAGCCCATTAACCTGTCTGTAAACCTCCCCAGCCCATTGACCTGTCTGTAAATCTCCCCCAGCCCATTGACCTGTCTGTAAACCTCCCCAGCCCATTGACCTGTCTGTAAACCTCCCCCAGCCCATTGACCTGTCTGTAAACCTCCCCAGCCCATTGACCTGTCTGTAAACCTCCCCCTGCCCATTGACCTGTCTGTAAACCTCCCCCAGCCCATTGACCTGTCTGTAAACCTCTCCCAGCCCATTGACCTGTCAATTAAACCTCCCCAGCCCATTGACCTGTCTGTAAACCTCCCCCAGCCCATTGACCTGTCTGTAAACCTCCCCCAGCCCATTGACCTGTCTGTAAACCTCCCCCAGCCCATTGACCTGTCTGTAAACCTCCCCCAGCCCATTGACCTGTCTGTAAACCTCTCCCAGCCCACTGACCTGTCTGTAAACCTCCCCCAGCCCATTGACCTGTCTGTAAATCTCTCCCAGCCCACTGACCTGTCTGTAAACCTCCCCCAGCCCATTGACCTGTCTATAAACCTCCACATCCCATTGACCTGTCTGTAAACCTCTCCCAGCCCACTGACCTGTCTGTAAACCTCCCCCAGCCCATTGACCTGTCTGTAAACCTCTCCCAGCCCACTGACCTGTCTGTAAACCTCCCCCAGCCCATTGACCTGTCTGTAAACCTCCCCCAGCCCATTGACCTGTCTGTAAACCTCCCCAGCCCATTGACCTGTCTGTAAACCTCCCCAGCCCATTGACCTGTCTATAAAACTCCCCAGCCCATTGACCTGTCTGTAAACCTCCCACAGCCCATTGACCTGTCTGTAAACCTCCCCAGCCCATTGACTTGTCTGTAAACCTCCCCAGCCCATTGACCTGTCTGTAAACCTCCCCCAGCCCATTGACCTGTCTATAAACCTCCCCAGCCCATTGACCTGTCTGTAAACCTCCCCCAGCCCATTGACCTGTCTGTAAAGCTTTCCAGCCCATTGACTTTGACAGATCATTCTTGTCAATAGTAGCCCTTGGCAGGGGAATTTTTGTAACGATGATGCTGGGAGTCAGGAAGCAGGTGGTGAGTTTAAGAATAATGAACATTGAGCGATACAAGAGAAGCGTCTGGACATGAACACTGATCTGAACCAATACTGAACCAATACTGTCTGTAGAGGGACATGAACACTGAACCAATACTGTCTGTAGAGGGACATGAACACTGAACCAATACTGTTTGCGACGGGACATGAACACTGAACCAATACTGCCTGTAGAGGGACACAGTGTAGAATCTGGATGCATTTTAATAATGTAGACAACGTTAGAACACAGTGTAGAATCTAGATGCATTTTAATAATGTAGACAACGTTAGAACACAGTGTAGAATTTGGATGCATTTTAATAATGTAGACAACGTTAGAATGTATCCACTCAGTCCAGTAGACCTGCTAGAGATAGTGGTGGAGATGTATCCACTCAGTCCAGTAGACCTGCTAGTGATAGTTTTGAGATGTATCCACTCAGTCCAGTAGACCTGCTAGTGATAGTGGTGGAGATGTATCCACTCAGTCCAGTAGACCTGCTAGTGATAGTGGTGGAGATGTATCCACTCAGTCCAGTAGACCTGCTAGTGATAGTGGTGGAGATGTATCCACTCAGACCAGTAGACCTACTCCGCCACCCACAGCAACGCAGTCTTCTACGGACCATTTTGTGCCAAAGTCTATGTATGTAGCAAAACAAGGCCAAATTCATATTGCATTGGCTAAAATGATTGCCACCGATATCCAGCTATTTGCTATTGTGGAGGACAGAGGTTTTAGAAATTATAGCAATAGTCTAAATCCAATGTACACAATTCCAAGCAGGAAAACCCCTTTCAAAATCACTTATTCCACAACTGTACGAGAGCACACAGGCTTCAGTGTGGGAAAGAGTCCAGAAAGCTACTGCAGTTTGCCTTACCACTGACTGCTGGACATCAAGGGTAACCACTTCTTACACGTCAGTTACATGTCACTTCATTGAAGATTTTTCGAAGTCTAGCTGTCTTCTGGACTGCTTTGAGTTCAGCGACAGACACACCTCAGAGAACTTGGCAGAGGAGCTGTTGAGAGTGGCCAGAGAATGGCAAGTAGATGGAAAAGTGGTCTGTTGTGTTGGCGACAATACAGCTAACATAACCAAAGCCATGAACATGTTTAAATGGACCCATCATCCATGTCTTGCCCACACAATCAACCTGATTGTAAGAGAAGCTCTGAAGGTGATGAAGCCCACTGTGGACAAAGTGAAAGCAGCTGTGGATTACTTCCACAGGAGCACAGTAGGTGCTGAAAAACTAAAGTCTACACAACGCCAGATTGGGATGCCTGAGCTGAGGCCTAAACAAGACTGCACTACAAGGTGGAATTCAACATTTTATATGTTGAAGCGGTTTCTTGAGTCAATGGTTGCCATCACCTCAACCCTGGCCATTGTCAATGCACCTGTTGATGCTCTGACTCAAGAGGAATGGGAGGTGGTGGAGGAGGTGTCCTGGAACCCTTTGAGCAGGTCACTGTGGAGATCAGTGGAGAGAGGTACAATAAGCAGTTATTACTACATCATTATCTGGAACCCTTTGAGCAGGTCACTGTGGAGATCAGTGGAGAGAGGTACAGTAAGCAGCTATTACTACATCATTATCTGGAACCCTTTGAGCAGGTCACTGTGGAGATCAGTGGAGAGAGGTACAGTAAGCAGTTATTACTACATCATTATCTGGAACCCTTTGAGCAGGTCACCGTGGAGATCAGTGGAGAGAGGTACAGTAAGCAGTTATTACTACATCATTATCTGGAACCCTTTGAGCAGGTCACCGTGGAGATCAGTGGAGAGAGGTACAGTAAGCAGTTATTACTACATCATTATCTGGAACCCTTTGAGCAGGTCACCGTGGAGATCAGTGGAGAGAGGTACAGTAAGCAGTTATTACTACATCATTATCTGGAACCCTTTGAGCAGGTCACCGTGGAGATCAGTGGAGAGAGGTACAGTAAGCAGTTATTACTACATCATTATCTGGAACCCTTTGAGCAGGTCACCGTGGAGATCAGTGGAGAGAGGTACAGTAAGCAGTTATTATTTAACCCAGTATTATATATGTATATGAGCAGTAGATGAGAATGTTGTATCAGTAGACAAACCATGAACCCGAACTAATAAGTTACTGTTCTCTCTTTTCAGCTATGTGACAGCCTCAAAAATGATACTCCTGTGTAAGGGTGTGGTGGCTAATTTCTGTATTACCAAATGAGGAGAAACAAACTTCCTACACCAGTCAGAGTTATACTTAAACTACATTTTTAATAATTAAGAGCTTTTGTAATAGCACTTGACTTTCAATGATGCACCATCTCTAATGAACCATTGAAAGTGACAACACAAAAGTACAAAGGTCTTTTATAGCCAAGATACACCCCTCTTAACGTACATGACGAACCACAGATCTTAGGAACAGTTCACAAAGGGACTTTATATTTGAGAAAGGAGTATCCTGTAGCCAGATAACATTCGCTATAAATTATCGTTCAGTTTGGTCCCTAATGACGAGGTTCTAATCTCGTTCCTGGTACTTCATAGTACAAATACACCAACTCATCCAATGGCATATATCAATTGTCAACTCTAGATACTCCCATCTCAAGTAAAACCCCCTCTTGACTCCACTCCTGGACAAGCTCACTGAGGGGAGTGAGCCTCCAGGTCATACACTATCCCAGGGTAAGTGCAACATGAGAGAGGACATACAATGGTTCCACATTAATCACGCCATCCCTTCACATGGTTTAACAATAGGTAAAGACACATTCACATATGTAGACAATGTTCCAACCTGTCCTCTTCCCTTTCTGATATTCTGCATAGCACCAGGGACATGTGAAAGACAAGCCTGACCTCTCCCCTCTCTGGGCCTCAAGTGACTGAGCCCCAGGTGACTGAGCCCCAGGTGACTGAGCCCCAGGTGACTGAGCCCCAGGTGACTGGGCCCCAGGTGACTGAGCTCCAGGTGACTGAGCCCCAGCTGAGGGAAGACGTGCAACTGCCAACACCAGAATCCAAAGGGATACATTCTAATTACAAGTATCTCACAGAAGCATATTATGCAAATAAAACATCTTAATTATCTATGTTACCCAACTAATTCTGATTCATCTGCCACAAGGGTCTGCAGCGAATCACAGCCAGCCGCCAGAGAGAAGTGAATGTAACCACAGGACATGTAACAGAGTTGATGGACACCCTGTGTTCATCAATGGACAGAAAGTTTCACAGAATGTAATATAATCACGTGCTATCAGAAACCTCTGCACTTGACCCCAGGTTTAAGAAGTTAGCCTTCAGTGATGCCAGAGCGATTGATGAGGCTCTTCAAAGAATAACCTCAGCAGCAGGGATGGACAGCCCCAGCAGTCAGCTGGCTCAGGCACCAGGGCAACAGGAAGAAGAGGGAGGAAGGGAGGGACAGCCCCAGCAGTCAGCTGGCTCATGCACCAGGGCAACAGGAAGAAGAGGGAGGGAGGGACAGCCCCAGCAGTCAGCTGGCTCAGGCACCAGGGCAACAGGAAGAAGAGGTTGGGACAGTCCCAGCAGCCAGCTGGCTCAGGCACCAGGGCAACAGGAAGAAGAGGGAGGGACAGCCCCAGCAGTCAGCTGGCTCAGGCACCAGGACAACAGGAAGAAGAGGGAGGGACAGCCCCAGCAGCCAGCTGGCTCAGGTACCAGGGCAACAGGAAGAAGAGGGAGGGACAGCCCCAGCAGTCAGCTGGCTCAGGCACCAGGGCAACAGGAAGAAGAGGGAGGGACAGCCCCAGCAGTCAGCTGGCTCAGGCACCAGGGCAACAGGAAGAAGAGGGAGGGACAGCCCCAGCAGTCAGCTGGCTCAGGCACCAGGACAACAGGAAGAAGAGGGAGGGACAGCCCCAGCAGTCAGCTGGCTCAGGCACCAGGGCAACAGGAAGAAGAGGGAGGGACAGCCCCAGCAGTCAGCTGGCTCAGGCACCAGGACAACAGGAAGAAGAGGGAGGGACAGCCCCAGCAGTCAGCTGGCTCAGGCACCAGGACAACAGGAAGAAGAGGGAGGGACAGCCCCAGCAGCCAGCTGGCTCAGGCACCAGGGCAACAGGAAGAAGAGGGAGGGACAGCCCCAGCAGTCAGCTGGCTCAGGCAACAGGGCAACAGGAAGAAGAGGGAGGGAGGGACAGCCCCAGCAGTCAGCTGGCTCAGGCACCAGGGCAATAGGAAGAAGAGGGATCAGATGGAGCAGAAGCACCAGCAGTAGTGCCAAAAACGTCTGCTGTTTGGATGCTGTTTGACGACAGAGCAACTGGGGATGCAGCACGAAGGAATTTATTTATTTTTTATTTCACCTTTATTTAACCAGGTAGGCAAGTTGAGAACAAGTTCTCATTTACAACTGCGACCTGGCCAAGATAAAGCAAAGCAGTTCGACACATACAACAAATACAGAGTTACACATGGAATAAACAAAACATACAGTCAAAAAAACAGTTGAAGAAAATCTATATACAGTGTGTGCAAATGAGGTAAGAAAAGGGAGGCAAGGCAATAAATAGGCCATGGTGGCAAAGTAATTACAATATACAAATTAGACACTAGAGTGATTGATGTGCAGAAGATGAATGTGCAAGTAGAGATACAGGGGTGCAAAGGAGCAAGATAAATAAGTACATACAGTATGGGGATGAGGTAGTTGGATGGGCTGTTTACAGATGGGCTATGTACAGGTGCAGTGATCTGTGAGCTGCTCTGACAGCTGGTGCTTAAAGCTAGTGAGGGAGGTAAGAGTCTCCAGCTTCAGTGATTTCTGCAGTTCATTCCAGTCATTGGCAGCAGAGAACTGGAAGGAGAGGCAGCCAAAGTAGGAATTGGCTTTGGGGGTGGCTAGAGAGATATACCTGCTGCTATGGTGACCAGTGAGCTGAGAAAAGGCAGGGCTTTACCTATCAGAGACTTGTTGATGACCTGAAGCCAGCCAGCAAAGGCCAGCCAACAAGAGCATACAGGTCACAGTGGTGGGTAGTATTTTTTAACTAGGCAAGTCAGTTAAGAACAAATTCTTATTTTCAATGACAGCCTAGGAACAGTGGATTAACTGCCTTGTTCAGAACAACTGATTTGTACCTCGTCAGCTCAGGGATTCAAACGTTCAACCTTTCAGTTACTAGTCCAAAGCTCTAGCCACTAGGCTACCCTGCAACCCCAATATGGGGCTTTGGTGACAAAACGGATGGCACTGTGACTGCATCCAATTTGTTGAGTAGTGTTGGAGGCCCTTTTGTAAATGACATCGCAGAAGTCGAGGATCGGTAGGATGGATGGTCAGTTTTACGAGGGTATTGTTTGGCGGCATGAGTGAAGGATGCTTTGTTGCGAAATAGGAAGCCGATTCTAGATTTAATTCTGGATTGGAGATGTTTAATGTGAGTCTGGAAGGACAGTTTACAGTCTAACCAGACACCCAGGTATTTGTAGTTGTCCACATATTCTAAGTCAGAACTGTCCAGAGTAGTGATGCTGGGCGGATGGGCAGGTGTGGGCAGCGATCGGTTGAAGAGCATGCATTTAGTTTTACTTGCATTTAAGTGCAGTTGGAGGCCACGGAAGGAGAGTTGTATGGCATTGAAGCTCGTCTGGAGGTTAGTTTATATATGGTGCTTTAATAAATTCAGTAGTTCTAAACCTGCAACTGCCTCCTGCCTACTCCTCTCTACACTTGTGACAATTGAACTGAAACAGATATCCATATTGAACTGAAACAGCCATCCGTATCTAACTCAGACAAAGAAGGGCCAGAAGTATACAGAATGGTGTCGTCTGCGTAGAGGTGGATCAGAGAATCACCAGCAGCAAGAGCGACATCATTGATGTACACAGAGAAGAGAGTCGGCCTGAGAATTGAAACCTGTGGCACCCCCATAGAGACTGCCAGAGGTCCGGACAACAGGCCATCCGATTTGACACACTGAACTCTATCAGAGAAGTAGTTGGTGAACCAGGCGAGGCAGTCATTTGAGAAACCAAGGCTATTTAGTCTGCCGATGAGGATGTGGTGATTGACGGAGTCGAAAGCCTTGGCCAGGTCAATGAATACGGCTGCACAGTATTGTCTCTTATCGATGGCGGTTATGATATCGTTTAGTACCTTGAGCGTAGCTGAGGTGCACCCATGACCAGCACGGAAACCAGATTGCATAGCGGAGAAGGTACGGTGGGATTCGAAATGGTCGGTAATCTGTTTGTTAACTTGGCTTTCGAAGACCTTGGAAAGGCATGGCAGGATTGATATAGGTCTGTAGCAGTTTGGGTCTAGAGTGTCTCCCCCTTTGAATAGGGGGATGACTGCGGCAGCTTTCCAATCTTTGGGAATCTCAGACGATACAAAAGCGAGGTTGAACAGGCTAGTAATAGGGGTTGCAACAATTTCGGCAGATAATTTTAGAAAGAGAGGGTCCAGATTGTCTAGCCCGGCTGATTTGTAGGGGTCCAGATTTTGCAGCTCTTTCAGAACATCAGCTATCTGGATTTGGGTGAAGGAGAAATGGGGGAGGCTTGGACAAGTTGCTGTGGAGGGTACCGGGCAGTTGACCGGGGTTGGGGTAGCCAGGTGGAAAGCATGGCCAGCCGTAGAGGAATGCTTATTGAAATTCTCAATTTTAGTGGATTTATCAGTAGTGACAGTGTTTCCTAGCCTCAGTGCAGTGGGCAGCTGGGAGGAGGTGCTCTTATTCTATATGGACTTTACAGTGTCCCAGAACGTTTGGAGTTTGTACTACAGGATGCAAATTTCTGTTCTAAAAAGCTACTCTTAGCTTTCCTGACTGCCTGTGTATATTGGTTCTTGACTTCCCTGAAAAGTTGCATAGATGCCATAATGGAGGTCCGATCCTATTTGGAGGAGCCCCTCTGTAGATCCTCTGAGCTGGTGGAAGAACAAGGCCTCTGTCTACCCACGGCTTCCTAAAGTCATGGCAGGGAGACTCTGCATAGTGGCCTCATTCGTTCCCTCTGAGAGGGTCTTCTCAAAAACGGGACAAATAATTACTGAGAGAAGAAACCGCATCAGCCCCTCGACAGTGAGGCAGCTTGCATTTCTGAATGCAAATCTCTCATAAAAGCAAAATATGGTCAGCATTGCTGTGTGCTGCTGATTATAACATGGCACTAAAGAAGAGAGAGAAAAGAGGGACCTGTTTAATGTTTTTAGTGGAATGCTGCAGATTTGCACATTGTTATTTATTTTTCTTTGATATGGTGCAATATTCTATTATTATGTTGTTCAGATTGTATTCATTTTGAATTGTTACATTTATATGCACTTGTCAGAGTGTTGCTAGGAGTGGTGGTAGGAGTCAGGCGCAGAGAGCAGAGGTACAGAACTTCGTGTTTATTTTGAACAAAAAAAACTAACACGATCAACGCCAACACAAACGGCGTGGGTAAATTGCCAAGTGCCCAAAACAGGTGCACAGCATGCAATTAATAACAAGTAATAAATCGCCAGCACATCCAACGATAAAATACAACCTGACGTAAAATAATCCCGCACAACACTGGGCGGGCTAACCAGGCTTAAATAACCAAAATCAAAAACCCAAATGAGGGACAGGTGCAAACAATAAGACATACCAAACGAAAAGGAAAAAAGGATCAGCGGCGGCTAGTAGGTCGGTGACGACGACCGCCGAGCGCCGCCCGAGCAGGCAGGGGAGCCACCTTCGATGGGATTCGTGACAGCACTTTGTTTATATACATTAAAAACTTATACTTTAAATGCAAATGTTTAATAGCATTCTTTTTCATAACAAACCAATGCATTTTAAAATACATTGTGGTTAAGGTAGAGTATGATTTCATTTAATAATTTAATTAGAATTGTTTTAACACCAATCATAGTCAAACTATCGCAAACTGTTTGACTTGAAAAAAATACAAAACATATAATTTTTAATGAGCCGTTTGGGAGCCAAAAGAGCTGAGCCGAACGAGTCGGAAAGCCCATCAGTAATGTGGACTGTTTCCCCAACAACCTGACTCTGCTGCTCTCGGCTGCTCTCGGCTCTTTCCGTTCTCATCGGTATTCCTAAACTGTACGCGCGCTATCGATGATGAAAAGGCTCCAGCAGTGTTCGCGCGCCTCATAAAAGAGAGAGAGAGAGACAGAGAGAGAGAGAGAGACACAGAGAGAGAGAGAGAGACAGAGAGACAGAGAGAGGAGAGAGAGAGACAGAGAGAGAGAGAGACACAGAGAGAGGGAGAGAGAGAGACAGAGAGACACAGAGAGAGAGAGACACAGAGAGAGAGAGAGAGAGAGAGAGATAGAGAGAGAGAGAGAGAGAGAGAGACAGAGATCCGCAGAGCTGGAGCGATCTTCCCACGACCGAACCGCTTCAGGACCTGACAACAGTGAATTAGACACGCAACCCTCCTGCTGTCCGGTAACCGGGTCGCCATGCCGACCGTCTGATTAGCCGTCTGTGTGTCTGTCTGGAGGAACTGGACCGTTGTTCGGCGGTTGTATGTCGACGCCTCTCGGTATGAAATGTCTGAACTAACAACGATGAGGAGGAATCTACTGCTCGTGTTTCTACTGACTGTTATCTGCTTGAGACGCGAGGCGCTCTGCGGTTCTCCCAGTGTTCAGATCGGTAGGTACATTCATATATATTACATCTGGGGGAAAAATGCTCATATAACATATATATATATATATATTGCATTAGACAGTGGCCTATGTTGTCTCCGTGTACTGACACGTAGTCTGTATATTAGCCTGCATAACACTGGAGCGGTGGTTTCATCTGCATTACGCTGCATCTGAGATGGCGGGAGGGAGAAACGGGGGAGGAGGAAGAGAGGGAGAGAGAGGAGGGAGAGAGAGGAGGGAGAGAAGGAGAGGGGAAAGAGAGGAGGGAGAGAGAGAGAGAAGGGGGAGAAGGAAGAGAGAGAGAGGAGGGAGAGAAGAGGGAGAGAGAGAGAGAAGGGGGAGAAGGAAGAGAGAAAGAGGAGGGAGAGAAGGAGAGGGGAGAGAGAGGAGGGAGAGAGAGAAGGGGGATTAAGGAGAGAGTGAGTGATGGGGTATATGTGAGCTATTGAGAAGGCAGAAGGGGTTCCAGGCCTTCTCTTTAAAACAGATTAAAGATGGTGTTATTAATGATCAGGTCTGCTTCCTGCTGCATTATCATGGACGACAGAGCTGGGTATCATACCAGGCCTTGATTAGGATTATTATTGGTATTATTATGATTATTATTATACAGTAACAGCAGTCGGGGATTCAAGGCCTGTTCCAGACAACCTCACAGTGACTCCTCATAGACTGATAGTTAAATAGGCCTGTTTCAGTTCAATATGTCGGATTTAGTTCAATATATCTATTTCAATTAAATGTGTCTGACAGTTAAATGTGGATAGCTGTTTCAGTTCATTATGCATGGAAGTCTCAGTTCCATATGGATGGCAGTTTCAGTAAAATGTTGCTGTTTCAGTAAAATGTTGCTGTTTCAGTTAAATGTGGATGGACGTTTCAGTTCCATATGGATGGACGTTTCAGTTCAATATGGATGGAAGTTTCAGTTCAATATGGATGGACGTTTCAGTTCATTATGCATGGGAGTTTCAGTTCAATATGGATGGCTGTTTCAGTTCATTATGCATGGAAGTTTCAGTTCAATATGGATGGATGTTTCAGTTCAATATGGATGGCAGTTTCAGTAAAATGTTGCTGTTTCAGTTCAATGTGGATGGCTGTTTCAGTTTCAGTTTGATATGGATGGCTGTTTCAGTTCAATATGGATAGCCGTTTCAGTTCAATATGGATGGCAGTTTCAGTAAAATGTTGCTGTTTCAGTTCAATGTGGATGGCTGTTTCAGTTTGATATGGATGGACGTTTCAGTTCAATATGGATGGCTGTTTCAATTCCATATGGATGGCTGTTTCAGTTCAATATGGATGGACGCTTCAGTTCCATATGGATGGACGTTTCAGTTCAATATGGATGGACGTTTCAGTTCAATATGTATGGACGTTTCAGTTCAATATGGATTGCTGTTTCAATTCAACATGGCTATTTGAGATAGATATGGATGGCTGTTTCAGTTCAATATGGCTGTTTGAGTTAGATATGAATGGCAGTTTCAGTTCAATATGAATGGCAGTTTCAGTTCAGTATGGCTGTTTGAGTTAGATGTGGATGGCTGTTTCAGTTCAATATGGATGGCAGTTTCAGTAAAATGTTGCTGTTTCAGTTAAATGTGGATGGCTGTTTCAGTTCCATATGGATGGACGTTTCAGTTCAATATGGATGACAGTTTCAGTAAAATGTTGCTGTTTCAGTTAAATGTGGATGGACGTTTCAGTTCCATATGGATGGCAGTTTCAGTTCAATATGGACGGATGTTTCAGTTCCATATGGATGGACGTTTCAGTTCATTATGCATGGAAGTTTCAGTTCAATATGGATGGACGTTTCAGTTCATTATGCATGGGAGTTTCAGTTCAATATGGATGGCTGTTTCAGTTCATTATGCATGGAAGTTTCAGTTCAATATGGATGGATGTTTCAGTTCAATATGGATGGCAGTTTCAGTAAAATTTTGCTGTTTCAGTTCAATGTGGATGGCTGTTTCAGTTTGATATGGATGGCTGTTTCAGTTCAATATGGATAGCCGTTTCAGTTCCATATGGATAGCCGTTTCAGTTCAATATGGATGGCAGTTTCAGTAAAATTTTGCTGTTTCAGTTCAAGTTGAAGCTCGCATCCGCTACAAGTCCATGGTGCTTGCCTACGGAGCTGTGAGGGGAACGGCACCTCCGTACCTTCAGGCTCTGATCAGGCCCTACACCCAAACAAGGGCACTGCGTTCATCCACCTCTGGCCTGCTCGCCTCCCTACCTCTGAGGAAGCACAGTTCCCGCTCAGCCCAGTCAAAACTGTTCGCTGCTCTGGCACCCCAATGGTGGAACAAGCTCCCTCACGACGCCAGGACAGCGGAGTCAATCACCACCTTCCGGAGACACCTGAAACCCCACCTGTTTAAGGAATACCTGGGATAGGATAAAGTAATCCTTCTAACCCCCCCCCCTTAAAAGATTTAGATGCACTATTGTAAAGTGGTTGTTCCACTGGATATCATAAGGTGAATGCACCAATTTGTAAGTCGCTCTGGATAAGAGCGTCTGCTAAATGACTTAAATGTAAAAATGTAAATGTAATGTGGATGGCTGTTTCAGTTTGATATGGATGGACGTTTCAGTTCAATATGGATGGCTGTTTCAATTCCATATGGATGGCTGTTTCAGTTCAATATGGATGGACGTTTCAGTTCCATGTGGATGGACGTTTCAGTTCAATATGGATGGACGTTTCAGTTCAATATGGATGGCTGTTTCAATTCAACATGGCTATTTGAGATAGATATGAATGGCAGTTTCAGTTCAATATGAATGGCAGTTTCAGTTCAATATGGCTGTTTGAGTTAGATGTGGATGGCTGTTTCAGTTCAATATGAATGGCAGTTTCAGTTCAGTATGGCTGTTTGAGTTATATATGGATGGTTGTTTCAGTTCAATATGGATAGCTGTTTCAGTTCAATATGGCTGTTTGAGTTATATATGAATGAACGTTTCTGTTCAATATGACAGTTTCAGTTCAATATGGCTGTTTGAGTTAGATATGGATGGCTGTTTCAGTTCAATATGACTGTTTGAGTTAGATATGGATGGCTGTTTCAGTTCAATATGGATATCTGTTTCAGTTCAATATGGATATCTGTTTCAGTTCAATATGGATATCTGTTTCAGTTCAATATGGATATCTGTTTCAGTTCAATTGTCACAAGTATAGAGAGGAGTAGGCAGGAGGCAGTCGCAGGTTTAGAACTACTGAATTTATTAAGTGAGGGAAAAAATTTGATCCCCTGCTGATTTTGTACGTTTGCCCACTGACAAAGAAATTATCAGTCTATAATTGTAATGGTAGGGTTATTTGAACAGTGAGAGACAGAATAACAACAAAAAATCCAGAAAAACGCATGTCAAAAATGTTATAAATTGATTTGCATCTAGAACACACTGAAAGGGTGTGAGGTTAGTGGAGGAGTGACGGAGGGCGTTTTGTTCATATTCTGCCCAAGGCAGCCCACAGGTACCTACCCAGTTCCTGATTTACCCTTTCCACCTGCCCATTTGATTGGGGATGGTACCCGGAGGTGAGGCTGACTGTGACCCCCAGTCGTTCCATGAAGGCCTTCCAGACACAGGAGGTGAACTGAGGACCACGGTCAGACACAATTTCCTCCAGGATCCCTAGTGCCGGAAGACGTGAGAGAAGAGAGCCTCCGTGTTCTGCATGGCCGTAGGGAGACCAGGCAGAGGAATCAAACAACAGGCTTTGGAAAACCGGTCCACAATGGCCAGGATGGTTGTGTGCCCCTCTGAGAGGGGAAGGTCTGTGACAAAGTCCACGGAGAGATGGGACCAGGGGCGTTGTGGAACCGGCAGCAGGTGGCGTTTGCCATAGGGGAGGTGTCTCAGTGTCTTGCTCTGTGTCATATTCGTGTCTTTAGGTGGCAGGGAAGTCAGGCGCAGGAGAAACCAAGTTGGTTAATATGGAGTATTTAATGAAAAACAAACTCCAAAACCAAAGTACAAAATAAAATGGGTAAAGGATTCCCATCGCACACCGATACACAAACTCACGTAACATAACATCCAAACAATCACTGACAAGGACATGAGGGGAAACAGAGGGTTAAATACATAAGTAATTAATGGGATTGGAACCAGGTGTGATGGAAGACAAGACAAAACCAATGGAAAATGAAAAACTGATCAATGATGGCTAGAAGACCGGTGACGTCAACCGCCGAGCACCACCCGTGCAAGGAGGGGCATCGACTTCGGCAGAAGTCGTGACACTCTGTGCGCAGGTGGAGCAGGAAGTGACGTAAACCCGGACGTCCTGGGCAAAGGTGGGCCAACAGTACTTGGCGGAGAGACAGTTGTTAGTACGGGCTATACCCGGGTGCTCCGACACAGGTGCTGTGTGTGCCCAGGCGAGGAGACGGTCCCGCACATCAGTGGGCACGTAGGTAAGCCCCTCGGGACAGTGGGCAGGTGAGGGCTCGACGGATGTCCGCGTCCACATTCCACATGACAGGAGCCACAATGAAGGGCAGAGTGTCCACCTCCGCGATGAAGGGCAGAGACGAGTCAGGATGAGCCAGAACAGGTGCGTTTGTAAAACGTTCATTGAGCTTACGGAAGGCTTCGTTGGCCTCCTTAGTCCAGCGCAGCTGTCGATGTCCTCCCTTCAGGAGGGAGGTGAGAGGGGCCACTACTGTGCTGAAACCCCTAATGAAGTGCCTGAAATAGTTGGCAAAACCTAGGAAGCGCAGCACCGCTTTTATGTTGGATGGAACAGGCCACGACCGTACTGCACTGACCCTCTGCTCTTCCATCTCCACTCCCGCGGTGGATATCCGATAGCCCAGGAAGGAGACCGCCTGCTGGAAGAAAAGGCGCTTCTCTGCCTTGGCGTACAGGTGATGACCTATCAGCTTCTCCAAAACGGACCTGACATGAGAGACATGTTGCTCGCGTGTAGTGGAGTACACCAAGATGTAGTCTATGTACACCACTACACAGCGACCCAACATGTCTCTAAACACCTCATTAATGAAGGATTGAAACACAGAGGGTGCATTTGTCAGGCCATAGGGCATTACCCTGTATTTGTAGTGCCGGTGCTGCTGTCAGGCCGTAGGGCATTACCCTGTATTTGTAGTCCCCGGTGCTGGTGCTGAAGGCGGTCTTCCATTCATCCCCCTCTCTGATGCGCACCAGGTCGTAGGCACTACGTAAATACAATTTGCTAAAGTACTGAGCACCGAGCAACTGTTCTATCACAGTGGGTATGAGAGGCAGGGGATAACTGAATTTAACAGTTGCCTTATTCAGTGTCCGGTAATCAATACAGGGGTGGAGACCTCTATCCTTCTTCGCGAAAAAGATGCTGGAGGAGGCCGGAGAGGTGGACGGACGGAGGAATCCTTGGGCCAGCGCCTCCTGGACGTAGGCCACCATTGGGTTTGGTCTCTGCATGCGAGAGAGGGTAGATGTGCCCCCCGCGGGAGGGTAGAACCAGACAGTAGGTCGATAGCGCAGTCCCATGGGCGATGAGGGGGCGGGCACGTGGCACGAGTCTTCAAAAAAGCCACCTGTAGGTCCCGTTATTCCTCCGGGATAAGGACGTGGGTGGCCAGGTCTGGACTTTCCACAGAGGTGGCATCGATAGACACAGAGAGACACCTCCCCTGACATTCCTGCGACCAACCCAACAACCTCTCTGTCCACGATATCCTGGGGTTATGCAACTGTAACCAGAGGAAACCTAAAACTGCGGGGTGTGCAGGAGAGTCTAAGATGAGGAAAGTGATGCATTCATGGTGGTTTTGAGCAACTGTGATGGAAATGGGAATCGGGGTCTGGCACACCAGTCCTGTTCCTAGGGGACAGTTGTCTAGGGCATGGACTGGGATAGGGGGTTGTAAAGAGATTAGAGGAATGCGTAATGATAGGGGGTTGCCACTGACTGGTCTAGGAAATTGCCTGCAGAACCTGAGTCCACTAGTCCGGGAAGGTGACAGGAAGGAGGACTGGCTGGGTGGACAGAGAGGAGCAAGGCACGTCCACGCCTACCTGGGAAGGTGCAGGAGTGCCCCCCGGCCTGTTGCTTCCTCGCCTGGTTCTCCTACAGGGAAAGGTGGTCCGACTCCCCGCAGTAGGAGCAGAGACCCTGTTGACGGCGGCTTTGACGTTCCTCGGGGGGAAGGTGCGTCGTGCCCACCTCCATGGGCTCAGTCTCGCTGGAGGTTCCTGGAAGAGACCCGAGACCCCGGGATGGGCGACGACGGGCACGTAGGAGATTATCCAGGCGGATGGCCATGGCGATGAGCTGGTCCAGCATGAGGTCCAGCTCGTTCTGGACATCCGCCAGTAGCCCGCTACGGAAAATTGTCAACAGGGCCTGGTCATTCCAGCCAGTGGACGCAGCCACCTTCTGGAAATCCAGAGTGTACTCAGATGCTGTCCTGGACCCCTTGTCGTAGACGGAGGAGATGCTCACCACCCTCTCGGCCCTCTGTAGGGTGGTCAAAAACAGCACGGGTTTGGTCCAATCCTTACGACGCCCGTGACAATACTGGTGTGCAACAGAGAAAAAAATTAAATAAAACAATATGGGGATGAGGTATGTAGATTGGGTGGGCTATTTACAGATGGGCTATGTACAGCTGCAGCGATCGGTTAGCTGCTCAGATAGCTGATGTTTAAAATTAGTGAGGGAAATATAAGTCTCCAGCTTCAGCGATTTAAAAAATAATAATTGTTAAGATTTTATTATTATTCTTATTTTTTTGCAATTCGTTCCAGTCATTGGTAGCAGAGAACTGGAAGGAAAGGCAGCCAAAGGAGGTGTTGGCTTTGGGGATGACCAGTGAGATATACCTGGTGTTGTTATCGTGACCAGTGAGCTGAGATAAGGCCGAGCTTTACCTAGCATAGACTTATAGATGACCTGGAGCCAGTGGGTCTGGTGACGAATATGTAGTGAGGGCCAGTCGACGAGAGCATACAGGTCGCAGTGGTGGGTAGTATATGGGGCTTTGGTGACAAAACGGATGGCACTGTGATAGACTGCACACAGTTTGCTGAGTAGAGTGTTGGAGGCTATTTTGTAAATGACATCGCAGAAGTCGAGGATCGGTAGGATAGTCAGTTTTACGAGGGTATGTTTGGCGGCGTGTGTGAAGGAGGCTTTGTTGCGAAACAGGAAGTCAATTCTAGATTTAACTTTGGATTGGAGATGTTCAATATGAGTCTGGAAGGAGAGTTTACAGTCTAGCCAGACACCTAGGCATTTGTAGTGATGGTGATGGATAGGTGATGGATAGGTACGTGTTTACATTCCACCATTTACAAACCCGTTTCCATTCACAACCAGACCACCCCAACATCAACATACTGGATGTGAAAACACTTTCTATGTTTTGCAGAACAAACAGCTAGAAGATAAATGTTCCCAATGACATCATCTGGTGGGTGCATCATGGGATTTTATCTCTGAGCAGGCAAAGTTTACTTTACGTTGGATGGCTGTTTCTGTTCAATATGGATCGTCATGGAAATATCTAGATGTTGACGCAGCTGAACATTCTCTCTGTTTAATACAGACAGAATCAGAGTGTTTCTAAACATGGTCTCTGTTTAATACAGACAGAATCAGAGTGTTTCGAAACAGTCTCTCTGTTTAATACAGACAGAATCAGAGTGTTTCTATACAGTCTCTCTGTTTAATACAGACAGAATCAGAGTGTTTATAAACATTCTCTCTGTTTAATACAGACAGAATCAGAGTGTTTCTAAACAGTCTCTCTGTTTAATACAGACAGAATCAGAC